>NW_009215198.1:19145-86953 GCF_000690835.1 Fulmarus glacialis
CTTTTAGCCTGTCTTTTCCTCACTCTCTAAAACATGAAGACACATACATGCTTGGAGCCAACCCCCCAAAACTCAGACCTGTCGGTGGGGACCTTTTGCTCTGCCCGTACTATGGAGATGAACATTGCTCCATCTGGAGACAACTTTTGATGAACGATTTTAAGAGTTCTGCTGGCGACAATGAAGGTGCAAAGAGATGGCAATTAGCCTGTCTTTTCCTCACTCTCTAAAACATGAAGACACATACATGCTTGGAGCCAACCCCCCAAAACTCAGACCTGTCGGTGGGGACCTTTTGCTCTGCCCGTACTATGGAGATGAACATTGCTCCATCTGGAGACAACTTTTGATGAACGATTTTAAGAGTTCTGCTGGCGACAATGAAGGTGCAAAGAGATGGCAAAAGGAAGTCAAGGTAGGCTGTTTGCTTTTTAAATGGCTGCTTAAAACAGTTTACGCTGAAAGGCCAACTTTGGCCCTAATGCACAGCTGTCCCAAGGCACGTAAAGCATGCAGCTGCACGGGAGACCTTTGACACGAGCACAGCTCATCTCTGTGAGCTGGTGGCAGCACAGCTGCTGCTCCCCCCTTCCCGCGCTGCCTGCCCCTGCCCCTGCCAAGCCTGCGCCCGAAGGGCAATGCCTGGCACCTGGCACGGGGAAAGACCCGATGGCAGTGGCATAGGTCCCAAGGAGGTGGGAAGCGGAAGGGGTAGGAGAGGCAGCAGGCAGGGGCAGATGTGGGAGCAGGAGGCGCCTCTGTTGGGAAGAAATTATTCCGTGTGGGAGGCCTTCCAGTAATAAAAGCAGATAGTCTGCTGGGAGGATGACACGGGCAAATCCAAGTGGGTGTGGGTGGTGCTTGCACCTTTACAAGTGTACAGGAGATCTTTGCTCATGCACGTGCCATCTGTAGATGCACACCATCTGTATACCCATGGGCCCTGTGCTGAAGTCCTCCCTTCCTCCTCCTCTGCCCTTTGCTTCTGGAGAGTGCACTGGGAGGTAATGGCCTGGTGCTCAATTCCTCACATGCACTTTGGGGGATCTGTACTTTGGAAGAAGCCTGTGGGATGAGAGGGACTTTGTTTGCTCAGAATTTTAAGCTGTCCCATGCAATGTACCGTGAATGTAGGTGTGCAGCTACACAGCTGCAGACTCCTGTAAATGCAGTGCTCTGATGGAGTACAGGAGAAGATGAGAGGAGATGTTTGAGAGCCCTTGGACTCCAACCACCCTTTGTCAGGACGCACACATCTTGTAGCACATGTTTAGACATAAGCTGAGCCCACCTTATCCTTTTGTTCTTAAAAGAGCATTGGTCTGAAGCAGATACTAGACGTGCAAGTAAGGACACTGAGAGAGAAAGCTGGAAAAGAGTCTGATATATGGAATGGAGATTTTTTTGTTACATAGGTTTTGTCAAGCGTGCTTCCTCCTCACACATTTGTCTGTGGTGAAGATCTGGAGATGCTTTCTACTACCAGAATAATTTAATTTCAGAGCCTTTTTTTGGGGGTAGAGAAAAGAAAAGGGAGATTTCTTTCTGTGTAAAATTACCCTGTATTAATTAAAGATTATTTTAATAATAAATTTTTAAAATAATAGCATTTCACATTATAAGACTTTGAGAAATGGGTGGAATACTAACTGACTGGCCTTTTTCTCTGGTCTGCAGAAGGCACAGGTTTTAGCTGCTCAAGTTTCCTTTGGAAACAGATTAGTCAAGAACACATCTCAGTTTTAAGAATAGCTGCTCAACAAGGAACAGCAGTGTAAATGTTATCTTTATTCCAGGTGAGCAGAAAATCTCTTAAAAGCATTTCTGAGGAGTGTTAGCTTTGTGGGTTGATTGTTGGAAGGTGTAAGAAATATGACTGTGATTGTGGTTTGCACACTGAGTGTCTCTCCCCCACAACCCAAATGGCTTTCTTGCGTGTGGCATTTCAGAAAACTCTTTTTTTTGCCTCCAAGCATGTGGAATGCCTGTGCAGAAAATATTTTTTTGGTGCAGGGCTTGTCATGAGTTGGACACAACATGTCTGAAACGTAGTGTAGGAGTTCGAAAGGGAGGTTTTAAAAATTCAGAGCTGTCTGATGACTGGGAGCTTTACTAATGAAAATATGTTTGAGTTTAATGTTGAAACTAAATGTCCCTAATGTGAATGACATTAATTTCTTCCCTCCCCAAAATTCATACTGAAGTTTCCATAGCTTTAAATCTGGCCCCAGATAACTTAACCTCTGAGTCAAAAACTACTCCCTATGCCTCACATAAACACCCACGCCCAGGCAACTCATGTTATCTTCCATTTCTTCAGTTCGCTAATTATCTGTTACACCCAGTTATTGTGGGCTATCTTAAATTAGCTCCCCAATGACTCAAACATTTATTAACTGCCCAGGTGCTGGGAGGTCAGCGTGTGCACGAAGGTCCGGGGCTTGGGATGTTGCAGTAGAAGTTGTTTAGGACACAGATGGTGGTCTTTCTGCACCCTGAAGCATGGCAGAGGCAGCAGGGGTACCACCTGGGGACGGGGGTGTGGCTGGGATGTCCCTGCCACCCTGAGGTCTCTGTTTTGGCTGCTTTGGCCATGGGGCTATTGACAGCTGCTCTAATATAGGCCTGGCACGTAGGTGATTTTGGGACAGTGAGTCCCACTGAAGACAGCAGTCCATCTCCTCTTGGCCATGCCGGCCAGCTGTGCCTCGCAAAGCGGGGGGGCTCCACCCGTCCCGTCCACCACACAGATGTGGAGTGCTCCACAGGAGGTGGGGTGCATCTTGTTAGCAGTGTCCCTTTGAGTCATGAATTCTGAGGGAAATGGCAGCAACAGTCCACTATTCACTTTCTTTAATCAGTTGCGAGCTCAGAGGTGTGACTGTGGATATGATCTAACTGCTTTGGGCCTTAGCACAGAAGTTGATTTCTGCAAAGGCAGTAATTAGTCAGTAGGCAGCCTAGCTACTAAGTACAATGCTCATTGTTTCTCTCCTTGACAGCTAGCTCAGGCTGGTTATTAACACAAAAAAAAGCTTTCATTTTGAAAGTCTTTTTGTTCCCTTCATCCTCCACCACTACATTTCCTTTGCAGAAACCACACTGAACCACATAAGCTGTGGCTGGGGTTGCGGAGCCTCTTTAAGGTGCCATTTGATGCACTGGGCCAGAAGTCTCAGACTGGATTAAGACCAGAAGAAGCACGCGTCGTGTTTTGGTGGAGGTAGCCTCCCAGTTCCCATTGCATGCACTGCTGCACATTGAGCTGGGAAAAAGTTTTTCAGGAGAATCTCCACATCATGTTACATGGCAGCTTTGTAACAACAGGAAAATTACTTCCTCTGGTACTTGTTGTTGAACTGGGATTGATTACTCTGGCTGAGTTCTGTAACCGTTTGGATGTCTTAAGTCTGCAGACCACAAAGAGATTTCACTGGACAGTCACTAATGTCCATTTATTCCACCATCTTTGTCACCCAAAGCTTTCAGTCATACAGTTTACTGACTAATTGTACCGAGCAATGTGTTTGTAATACAATGTGTATTTACAGTCTGTAGTACTGGAATATGTAAAGCCTTAAAAAATATGCTATGTTTGGCTCCTAAATCATATGATTTTACAAGGGGTTGTGTACATTTTTGCATCCACTTTAGACTTACACACATACAGTATTTCCAATTGTTTACATATGTTAGAATCTCTTGCATTTAAATAGCTCATTATGCAAATATTTACAAAATACATGGATATTTATTTTTACTGTACCCTCTATTCAATCACTGAGCTGAGATTTAATGTCTAAACATTGTCTGCAGTAGCATGTGCAGTAATGAATTATGAGTAATTATGTACTATATACAGTTATACAACAAAAATTACAGATTCAAAAATTATTCACATTGCAAAGCCAAGCATTCAAATTTATGGAGCATCAGAGGTAAGGTGCAATCCTAATTCAACCCCCAATTATGCATGTGTGCCTTATAACATGGCCTTTACTAGCCACACTCTGGTTGTCCCCCAACTGCCGTCAGCTGTGATGGGTGCGTGACTGTGTCGCAGGCCAAGTCTCCAGGCTCCGGCCAAGCCTTGAGATCAGACCAAGACCAAATTTACAGTGTTTCCCAGACAAGAACTTTTCCCTGGATTTGGTCACCTAAGCAACTGACCTGGCTCAGCGTGTATGTTTCTCATTTTCCCACCCCAAAAGCAAGAGCTTGCAGCAAGAGAACGCCCTGCACTAATTCACCTCTCAGTCTAGCGCTATACACCGAGCAGGACTAATTTTGCATTTGAGACATCTGAAAGAGCACTGTGTTCTCGTATAATCAAAGACTGAGCCTGGAGTACATTTTGTTGAAAGGTTTTTTTGACCAGCATATCTTCCACCAGGAAATGCTTCTTTGTCGGAATTGAAATGTTTCATAGGAACATTTTGTTTGTGATGATATTTTTGACAGAAAAAAATGTGAGCAATTCAAAATCTGAAGAAGGTATTTCTCACTGCCAGTTGTTTCACTGTAGACCTAATTTCTTTTCTTTTGGTTTCAGAGCATACATTATTTATATTTACTTTTTAAGGGTTAAATATTATCAAATCACCTGCACAATGACCTTGAAATGTTTCAACCTGGTTAATTCTGACGTTGTCCAATTTTATTATTGGAAGACTTCAATAAGTTTGGGTTTTAGTAAGTTTGTTTTTAATGGCCTTTGTGCTTGCATGCTTTCCTATATTTTAAGAAAGTAAGCAAATCCCAGAAACTTAATTTCAGCAGAATTTATAACTGCTAGGACGATGACACCCAATCTAAAAAAAAAATTAGTTCAGGTGGATAAAGTTTGCCCGAGTTATGAGCAGCCAAAATAAATATACAGATTAAGAAGAGTGATCTCAATACAGATGGCATCCTTAGTTACATTGCAAACAATTTGTCCTTGGAATTTTTTTTTCTTTGAAAAGAGTTACTGTATTTCATTTTCAAAATAAAATAATTTATAGAGAATTTGTAGCACAAAAAGGTGATATTTGAAGCCAGTTTTTTTTACTGTTAGCTGAATCAGTGGTGAAGTATACAACTGTCTACAGGCAAAAATTATTTCTTAAGCTAACTTATAGCAATATGCATCCTGCCTTTTAATAAAAGCCAGGCTAAAGAGAAGTACTCTTAAACGGGGGACAGGCTGGACTACAGTAATACCATTTGGAGAAAGATTTCTCAGGATCCTAAAATGAATCTGGTCCCAAATCTTTTATTTCCGGCTCATGAAACATTTTATAACTTCCTGGGGTGCTTATGTTAATTGACTTGTAGCTCGGCACATTCTGGCTATGGAAAAAGGTAAAGCAAAACAGTGATGAAGGAGCCTCTCATGTAGGCAAGCTCCAGGAAATATTAGGAAACATTAAAAAGCAATGCTTTCATAACATTTCCTACTAAATAAATAGTATTTGGCTAGTGTCTGACATAACAGATAGGGATGCTCCAATTCATTACTCAGGTGCTGTCTCTGGAGACATTTGGAAACAGGAGTGCTCACAGCAGGCGTGCTCAGAAGCATAACCTGGGTAGTAAGAAATCCACCTCCAAACAGTACACTGCAACAGCAACTTGTTTGGCTGTAGGCTTGACTGCTTTTTCTGTGAAATATTAATTGGCTGGGTAAAAGAGATCACCCTGGTTTTCCACAGACCCTTAGCCTGAGGTGGCCACAACCCCTTCCAAGATTTTTTACATTCACTTCTCTACTAGTTGTTTTTTGTAGATCTTAATAGAGAAATCCGCTTCTGATCTTCCAAGGACTGAGATTCTTGAACAACTTTCCTACAGACATATTGAGGGGGAAGAAAGCCAAGAGATTACATGAGGTGAATCTCAATGCATTTATGGAAGGGATTATAGACCAGCTATCCCCCCAATAGCAGCCAACTGTGGTTGGTGGTTCAGGAGTTTCCTTTGCTTGCCCAAGCAGACTTGTCCAAACTCAAAAGGACTAACGTCTTTTCAAAAGCTTCAGGTTCTTTTTGGAGGCCAACAAAAGCTAGCTGAGATGTGGGTTCTTGCTGCTAAGATGCAGGCCCAGAGGCCAGACATGCCAGCCTTCACTCAAATGTCATTGGGGTCCTGTGTCTTCTGCTGGCTTCTTCTCCTAGTCCTACCTCCGTCTCACAGTGTGGTCTTGGAATGGTCAAGCCATGTACACGTCACAATTTCTCATATAAAACAATGGGAGAAGCATTCCATAAACCACTGTTATGAAGGCAGTGATGGGAAACGGCTCCGAGATGCTTGAATAAAGTGCAGTAGATGTGCAAATCATTATTCCAGGAAGCCTGCAACACAGAGTCCAGTGCTTGGAAGGCATCGACCCAAGCATTTGTGCAGCCTCAGCTTGCTCTGCTCTAAACTTAAGACTCTCATTCTGCTCCCCTGGCCCCCTCTCCCATCAGCACCCCACACAAGCGCTCTTTCAGGTGGGAAGCAGAATGCCGTTAAAAAGAAAGAGAAAGAGGAAGGCAAAAGAAGAGACACACCTGTGCATTTCACATGTGATTTCCACCTACCCCCTGCCGTATAGCTACAAAAATGTTGTGTTTATTTATATACAAATAAATACACTTTTTTATTGCTGCAACTTGTAAATAGGAAATGAAGTCACAAGCCTCGAAATTATAATGGCAGGCACACAAAGACACAGTTGCTGGCATGGAATTCAATTAACAGATAGCAATCACCCTTGGGTGACTGTGTGAGGTGGAAATATACAGGCATGCTAATAAGTAATATCTTAAAGCCAAGGCGTTTATCAGCCAGCAGCCAGACATGGGCATAAGTGTGGGCAGACAGCACTGCTCTGGGATATTTAATAAAACCTGCTCTCTTCATTTGAGGATTTGTGTTTAATCATTTGGTAACATTTTAGAAACATCCAGGCTGGGAAGCTTCTCAATTGGAACTGCTTAGGTCAGAAAACGTAGAGAGTTATTTACTGATACTAAAATAGCCAAAGGAACAGAGTGGATTCTAGGTAATATTAACAAAATTCTTTGTTGCCATCTTTTTGACCTTTTGAGTTTCTGGGGTATGCCTGCTACGTGAATCACAGCCTTATCTGGGGAAACATGCAGAAGGCGTTCGTTAATACTAGGAAAGCAAATGATAGAACTGCTGTTTAAAATAAAATTTTTAACTCTTTTTTGCTTGGGTGAAAGCCTAAAGCTAAAATAGTTTTCTTCTAGGCTCCTTGAACTTTAATTTGCATTGCATTTTGGGCTTTCAAAGGCTTCAGGCAGGCCAAGAGTTGTCATCCACCGAAAGATGTTGAATTCAAACTTTCTCATCAGGGCTCTCTTTGTGCCACAGCAGTTGGGTGAATTCACAGGACTGTTTTGCACGTCTAAATATGTCTGCTTGGAGGAAAGGCAAATCCAGAAACCAAGTCTTGGGCTTCTTTAAAGGAAGGCAGTTCAACTTAGGAAGATATTTGTTAGGAACTTCATGCAGGAGAAATGTAAGGCATGGCGTTAGTACCTTCCTGGGTAACTCTCTAGGGTTAAAGCATTCGTCAAACAAAAGTGGTCTGAAGCAGGACAAATGGAGGCCAGCCAGCCTAGTCATGGGACGTGCAGGAAGCAGCACATGTCAGCCATCATCAAGGAAGGCCGGAGGCTTTTGGCTAGGACGCAGATGGTGTTGCCGGTAGATGCTCTCACTGCTTTTGGTTTCGCCTCTGCTCTGACTAAGCAGTCGTGCCTTTTGTGGTCATCCGCTGGCAGCGGATGTGGGCCGGTGGCAGCGGGAAGTCTGCGGTGCTTCCACTCCTGCCCCGAGAGCGGGGAGCCCGCCTCTGAGCATGCTGCCTCGGGAGACCGGATTGTCCCTCTCATTGGTGTGGCTGCCTACTTTGGTTGGAACATTTCTGATGTCCATGCAGGCTCCGGTGGTCACCAATAGCAGCTAAAGCGGTGGGGTCTTAGCAATTTTGCTTTTTCAAAGGAATCGTCGAAGGCACAGGTGGGCTGAAACAGATGTTAAAGATGGGCTGCGAACATGCTACAAGCACCCTCTAGCAGGTACTCTCTGTACCTGCTCCTTTTCCCAGGGAATTCATGTGATCTGGAAATCAGTGGCCAGAGCCTCCTCTGCCAGCCATTTCCCAGACTGCTGGCGTGCAGCCCAGCCTGGGCTGTGCTCAGGAAGCTGTAAAGTGGCTCTGAATAGCTGCTGTGGAGCTGTCCCTGCGCTGCTCCTGTCACAAAGAGTTTTCAGTGCCCGCCTCGCTAATGGATGGGTTTCTCCTATACAGAGTGCCGAACAATGCGGTGATACATTCAGGTTTTATTAGTGAGAGCTTAGCGTGGCCGCATTATTCATAATGGCACACCACAAGAGAACTGCACAGTTCATCCCATAAATCCTGTAAGCCACGCAGCACCATCGAATGCTGTGTTTTCACCACTTATTTTGCAGGAAAGCTATTTGTATTCCCTCTGTATGTAAACCCAAGCTGTCTTAATATTGCAAGCCCAAACTGTGTTGGAGGAGGTAATAACAACAAAAAATTGCAACCAGTACATTTTAGAAAACTCAGTCATAACTCCAGGATACCAAGGCTCGGTACCCGCTGCCAAGTCAGAGGGGAGCGAGTGCTGTGGCAGGGTGGCGTGCCAGCTCCTGTGCGCTGCTGGAGGGGCTCAGCCCTTGCCCATCTGTGAGTTACGGCAGCAGAGCCCTGCAGTTGCTTCAGGACTGAACATTGATCTCCTTTGCTGTGAAGCGTGCATGTGCGGATCCGCATATGTGTGGGACAAGGAGAGACTTTGTGTTTCTGCTCGCCTGGCTTCCTTTTAGAGACAGCAGCTGCAATAGCGGGGTGTGTGAAGCACGCTCAGTGGCGATATGTTAGTGGGCAGAGTGTAGGTAAGTTGGTCAAAAGTTCAAGACAATTGTAATTTACTGTGCGGAGGACACATCACCTGCCTGACATAAATCAGGCTTTGCAGGCGCCAGGAAGCAGTTCAAGCTATATGTCGATTTGCTGCCATGCTTTCCTACGGAGACTGTCACGGAGGGAGCCAGCCTGGGTTGCAATGAGAGCAAGCAGCTGCTCGGGAGGAGCTGGGCTGAAGCGACTGCCTCACTTCACGTAGGCACCAGGTGACTGCTAGAGAGATGAAGCTGACTTTTGCGTGCTCCTGCACTCGACCTAGTGACCCAGAAACAAAGAGCTACACAAGCTATTACCAGTCTTTTCGGCTACCACCTCTTGTTCAACTCCTGTCCCCGCTCCAGCAGCCTTTGCAGGGCCTGGAAGCCGGACACGGCCACCCCCTCATCACCCGTGGCCTGAGTGCTTTTTCTGTGATACCACACAGCACTCATTAAAGGAAATGTTTGTTAGAAGAACTGTGTATATTCTAGATGGTGAGTGTTATTTGTTGACTCAGACTCAATGGGTCCGGGGAATTACAGAGTGGCCTCCTGTAACTTTTGCAGGAAATATTTTCTGAATTTGTGGAGACCCCCCCCTTTCTCTCCTGCATCCACACCCTTTCAGGTACAGTCATTAAAGTAATTACCCTGGGCTGAGAGAGGAACTCTGATTTCCCAGGTCTTACATCTGAAGCAAACTCCCTGCACTCCTCCAGTTACTTCGTTCACTGTTGGTATTGACGCTGGAAACGCCGACAGCAGCTACTAAAGGTTAAGTGCATTTGTAGAAAAATCAATAGCGTGATGCCCCCTTCTCCCTCTCCCCTCAGCTTCTGAGGGGAAAAATGGCCCCTAGGTACATGACGAATATAAGTTAACATTTCTCCAACTCAGAACACATGCATTTATGCAAGAGGCTTAAAGGATATCTTTTACGATCCTAACACAGCGACGCTCCTCTTCCTTCAGTGCTTGGAAGAGCGACTGAGGCTTCTGCAGCATTCGTTATTATGCAGGGCATGTGTTTTAAAACGTTAAGTACCTTGATTGTCTCTCACATAGCTAGTGCTGTCAGCAGTTTGCACAGTGCTTTTACGTGTCTTTTTCTTCCCTGAGATACCTGTGTTCAGTTCAGAACTGATTCTGCTTCTGAAGCAATTCATTAAACATCTTCAGTGCGCCACTTCTGTGAAGAGGTCAATTTGTTCCTTCTGCCTAGCGATGCAAAACTCGGGGCTTCAGTTGGTAAATGCAAGTATTAGATGCATTTCTCACTGTTTAACTTATGCTTTCCTTCAATCTATCCTCTCTAGCAATCCCTTCCTTTAACATAGGCATTTATTATTCATGAAATGTGGAGACTGATGCTACCGTATCAGTCTAGGGCAGGTGCAGTTGGGTAGTCTGGCATGCACACACTCTTCTCTTCGCCCTCTTCTGGAGGAGACATTTTTCAAAGGAGAGAAAGTAGCTGTTTCTTTCTCTTATGTTCCTTTGTCTTTCTTACAAGGTGCCAACGTGGTGGTGGGTTGGTACATACTCATGTGATAAGGGTCCTGGAGCACAACCAGCCTGAAGGTGATTCCTAATATCATGCACAGGCTGCTGGATGCCTGTGGGGCGTCTCTGGCTTTTGGTCCTTTCTGAGGTGGCCTCTCAGGTGGCTAAAAACAGGACTCCGGGAAGGAGTCCTGTCCCCAAAACCAATTTTGTAAGGTTTTTTCCTTGCCTTACTGCTTGAAGAGTGGATTCATCCCATAAGTCTTCAGGGAGGTGTTATCTATAAATCCCCACCCTCCCATGCTCCCACATCCAAATGCTTCTCTGTATCCAATACAATAGTTCTTGTTGGGTTTTTTTTTTGGTTTTTGCTTTTTTGCTTTTTTTTTACCTGGATATTTCTAATCTGTAAACTGACCTGGATCACATCTGCACATACTAGATAGAATAGGGTTATTATTAAAAAACAATTTTTAGGCTGGATGGAGGTGGACCAAAAGTAAACTTTGTCTTGATCTTGCAAGGGTCCTAGATAAACGGAGGTTTTCCCTTTTTTCCATAATTCTTACCATTGTTCTGAGGTCACTTTTATTTTGCCATTGCAGCTAGGAATACGGCTCATGGTGTTTGGCTAGCCCACCAGTTTTGGAGGGAGCACACTTGCTGAAATAAAAATTGGTAGGTCTTCATATAGTTATCCCAAGGACCTTGGTCAATATTCAATGAGTAGGCCTAGGACAGCAGATCCTGAAGTAAATGGGACCATTTCTACTGAAATATCAAATATATTAATTAAACTGTCATCCAAAGACAAGTACGGACATATGGAGTTAATATTTTCTCTGAACAGTGATTTCTTTGGTTAAATTTTTATATTGCTTATTTCAGTAGTTACAGCTTTTTTGGCAAGATTTTTATTTAAGGTAAGTGATTGAATATAATTTTCTGGGCTGTATTTTGCATATGATACAGTTTCTGTTTGGAAAAATGTGGTTTTTTTTTTTTCTTTTTTCCTTTTTAAATTTTTTTTTTTTAGACTGTGAATTTAAGAAGCAAAACTGATTGCAAAAAGTACCTGAAAAGCATAAATCAGTGAGGGCTTTAGAAGTAACAGACTCTCAGAACTAGTAGCTTATGAAAACTTTGCAATTATATTCCTCCTGATACAATAGTATTTTCTTTCTTTGTTTTATCATAGAAAGGGTCTGTAGAAGTATGTACTTGAGTCACTAAAAACGTCCAGTTCTCAAGGATGCTGACCAACTCATTATTCTTTGTTTTGATTCAGATTAAATATTTCCAGCCTGTGGTTCATTTCCAAACAAACAAAACCAAAAAAGCCTGAACAGTAAGTGATGCCTCACATTTCCTGTTGGAAAAGATTTCAAAAGCTCATAAAATGTCTCCAGCCCATACAATATATCACGTCATATTAATTTATGGTAGTCAGCGAACAGTCGGAAATGGTGGAGGAGAGAGATGGAGAGCCTATAATATTCTGCTTTATTCAGAACTGTATATCAGAGTGCTTTTTTTTTTCCTTTACACACAACTCAGGCACAGCATCTCCTCTTCCTTGCTTCAGGAAAAAAAAGAAAGAAAGAAAAAATCCACATATTTGTATTATATTATGTTCTCCAAGTAGCAAATTCCCTCTGCCAACTATCTGTGGGTGTGCAGCCCTTCCTCGGGAACATGCTGTATCTTCTGAGTTCCTGTGTTTGCGATATCAGAGTGCTTTTGCTCTGCAAAGCCATGAATGGGGCCATTATGAGGGGCCGCTAGATAATTAAGATTCTGAGAGGGGTAGGCTGCTAAAAGCGTGTTTAGTGAGGAAATTACAAGGCCAATAAAAAAAAAAGTCTTTGCAAGTTCCGATTGTATTCTTTTCTTCTGTGGGTCTAATTTTTCAAGGTCTGGCTGGATCATGTTGAGGTTTTCTTTCATCCCCTTTTTTTCTCTCCACAACAGGAGTTGAGGCTGGAATCTAAGTCCAAGTTAATGAAGCTGCCTCAAAGTTGAGGAGGGAGAGAATAAACCACAGCTCTGAGGCACAGACCACTGGAGATTCCTCTTTCAAACCCTGCTTCTGCCACTCACTGGAGTTATTTGATTTGGGAACAAGATAAGAATTCACAACATCTGATTTGTAGAAATACTAATTTCAGATATCATTTTCATCTCTCAGTTTCCTAATAGTCTTTCCCAGCTCTAATAGCATTAACCAAATATAAAGCCCAGACGTCAGGGAAGTTGCGCACCGACTGACAAACGCATCTCCAAATAGCCCACAGTTCAGCACTTCTTATTCTGTCGATACTCCGTGACCAGGGAAGGTTTGGAGCATAATTCTCTCCCAGTTATTCATCTTCTCCCTTTCTCGTTTCTTTTTTTTCCCCCCCTTAAGAAATACACCTGGCAATTCATTGCTGATTTCCCGTGAGTGTTATTCATGCCAGTTTATTTATGTATTTATTATTCAAGCGCAAACTATTGAAGTTCCTTGTGGTAACCTGCAAATCAAACTGATAGCGGCAGAGGGCTGGCCATCACACCAAGTGCTGTGGAGTTGAACGCAGGCATCGTTGTTGCTATTGCACCTAAGCGCGGGGGCGTGAGGAACAATTCAGCCTGCCTGAGGCTCCGGACTGCCCATGCCTTGGCTAGAGTTGGTAGAGAGAAGTAGTCAGCACCCTTAAATTAAGCAAACCTCTGTTATAAATGCCTAACCGTGGCAGTGGAGCAGCTTCCACTATTGACTGCACAGGTGTCTTCTTTCCTCGGTGTTGGTAATGTATCATTGGCAGGCAATGGGAGTAAATTCAGGGCTAGCTCCTTCACAGCTCAAAATTTGGGCTTCAGATTTGTATTGATTAAAGTCAGGGTGGTATGCGGGAGGGCAGGGCCACTGTGCCATTCGTCCATTGCTTCCCCCCGGGGCCAGTGGTGCAGCCAGGGGTTTTGGTGCAGCCCTTGATGGTGACACCCTACGGCCGAGGGGGACCGGAGGCAGCGGCTCTCAGCGCCGGGCAACCCGAGGAAGGTTTGTGGGGTGGGTATGTGTCCTGTGGGTAACGGCGTGGGGGGAGACGGCTGCTCCCCAAGCCGGACACACGATGGGTCTTGGCTGTGGTGACCGTAGTCACGCTCTTTCTCTGAAACACAAGACACCGTTCCCCCTTCAAAGGTTCAGACGCCCATGCTGCCTGTTGGCCACAGGGGCTACAAATTTTGTGTCAATTACAGTTATTTATTAGGATTGCGTTTTAATAATTTTCTCCGGAATCTTGTTCTGCATGCCTTCACAAGGATTTAATTGTCTTCAACAGGCCATTTAATACAACTGTGTTTTAGCATGTTAGCATGATAAGTTATTGTGTTAAAGTGTCAGAACAACTAGGAGAAATCTTTATTAAGCCTGATAAGAAAGGGACGAATTCAACTTGGAATGTAGTCAACTGCAAAATAAAAAGCGTCTCTAGTATAGCACTTGTTTCTAAGCTCCCTTCTTCCTATTCCTGCCTTTTCACCAGTATTTCTGATAATTTATACACACCCATGTTACACAGTCCTTTGTTACTGTGTGAAAAACCTACACAAATGAGGTTCATCAATTACACGGAGGAAGAAGTGAAATTCCTGTCAAATGCTTGAAGAAATCGAATCAAAAGAGTTGTCATTTTTCTTTATTGATATAGTATTGTTCCCTTTCATAACAAAGGATAAAAATGTGATTTTGAAATTGTTGCGTTCCTTTGCATGGTATATTGGTTTCCATATGGTAGGAACCTCAGTGGGAATATGCTGATTTACACTAGCAGAAGTCCTAGTTGCTTATTTGAATGCCATCTTGCTATGTTATCTTGGTAGAGGCATAATGTTCCTGTGTTTTTCACGTAACCTTGTCTCATCTGCAAAGCTCAAATGTCGTTGCCACTCCAGGAAAGGTTACTGGTGAGAAATGTTTGAGCTGTAAATGGATTCTTAATTTTGAATAGGACCCATTTTTTTAATGTGTTGAAAACCAGGCTTAGATCCAAACACCTCTGAAACTTGAAAAGATTCAAACTTGGATCTAGACTGAATCGTGCAACTTAAATCTATTTCTAATATGTAGATAATTCAGTGTGCAAAGAGTGTACGTGCACATGCACATGTGTGTATGCACACACATAGACACAACACATATATTGATACACACCCACACAAATGTATGTATCTTGTTTCAGGGTTGTACTTGGAAATAAGAAGTGACTTATTTATCTTCCACTGGAATTCCATCAGTGTTGACTATATTTCCTAAAAAAGAATTCAAATTAAAAACGTTTCTAAATCATTTCTTGAGTAGCTAAAGTAGTTACTGTTGGAAAAAATATCAAAGGAATCAATTGCGTTTTTTTGGAAAATATCTCTCATTGCCCGTAAGCTAGATTTTAGACATGTCTAAATTGCTTCTACATAACTAGGGTATTTTTAAATGTTCCTTAGTTCCTTATCATTGTTCTGTACTGATTTCAATATCAGATTTTGTTTTGAGGAGGACCATAATAAAAAGGAGGACCCTTTTTATGTGGCTAGTGCAATGTAAATAATTTAAATGTTGGAAGTGTGAAGCAGCGATTGACAGGAGGAGGGAAAGGATGTTGTGTGGGCTGGATGGCAAAGCAGGGAATCAAAATGTGGAAATGAAGTAGACGTAGAAACATTCCGGTTGTTTTGGAGAAAATCACTGTCTGATTTTCGGTTTTGCAGAAACAAAGACAGGGTGGCCTGGATTTGAATCCTGTTTTACCAGCAAATCCAGTGTTCATGATCGTTTGCATAACCAATTCCAGCTTTGGCTCACGTCTGTTCTGAATAAGCAGTTAAGCAGTTTGGGTATTTTTCGGTTCCCTGTGGGCTGGCAGAGAAAAGATATGCAGCACAGAGGACTGAAGGAGATGATTTGTTTAACTTCTGCTAGCCTGTATGGATCCATTTCCCTGAAGGTAGCAATGTTCAGCCACCCTCATTCCCAGTACTGACCGGTGTACCACGCAGAAAGTGCTGCTCTCACAGAGGGAAGATATTCAGCTCTCAGTGCTTTGCCACCTATTTACAAAGGTTTTAAATAACTTAGGAACAGATTAGAGCTGTCTCCTAAAAACTGGGACCGCGCTGAACCTGGTGCAGGTTCCAGCTTGGTGAGGGGGCCTCCAGCTGACACAGGAGAAATGGGGAAAGCAGCCAAGCCTCCCCAAACCCTCATCTATAAGCTGATGCTAAACCTCTGCTGTACTGCAGACTCTTCCTATGAGAGTACCCAAATGTATAGTTAGCACCCGAAATCACAGGAGCTAGCGCAACTGACTTTTAATCAGCAGATTTGCGGCCGTAGGGTTTTTTTCGGTTTGGCTTTTTTCGCATCTGGATGTGACTTTAGAGCAGGACGCAAGCCTTTAAAATGGAGAAAAGCTACTTTCAGATTAATTTTCTCTCTCACCCATGAACACACACAAGCTTAAAAAAAAATTGGCTCTGCTGTTGAGGAAGTGCAAGTCATGGTGTTCATCGTTTTAAAAAGGCAGATATTTGGTTAATGCCAAAGACCCAGGCAAGACTGCATCCCCCTGGTGCAAAGTGCCCTGCAAACACAAGGCACGAGGCAGCTCCTGCCCCCAGGAATTTGCCTTCGCAGTTCATAACCTGCGCAGAGGGAGGATCGTGCCCGAGGCAATGCAAGGGGCTAACTGGAAAGCTGAAAGCAGAACCCAGATCTCCGGCCCGGCGCCTTGCACGATGAGCTTCGCTGTGGATTGCTTACTATTTTCCCACAGCAGCACTCTGCTGCACTAAGCGGGATTAGGTCCCCATTGCACTTAATGCTTCCTGAGCACAGAGGAGGAAGCAAACCCAGTCATGAAAAGCTCGACAGTTGTAGCTGCTTAATTGATGGGGTTATTTTAAATCCAGTCAGTTAAATTGCTGTGGACACCCTTTATTATAGCCTAGGCAATTTTATTTCAAGTTAGCTTTAATCAATTAGGAATTGATTTTAGCTAAGTCGGTATAAGAACATCTCATCTGCTTTAACAAAATTGGTTTTAGAGAAGTGAAATGGGTGCAGATTCAGCAGGGGCCCAAGGAAGGCTTTCTCTTTTTGCCTGCTAGTGATCAGGTAGAGGATGTCCTACTAAACCCCTAGATCCTGCGCAGCCACAGCAGATCCTACCCCGACCTTAAGTCCTGGTGAAATAAAATGAAATAAAATTGGAGATAAGAGGGGTTACCTGAATGAAGGACTGTCTCCCCAGCAACTTGTGCACATACCCACACGCACACCCTCGCCCTGACTGCACTGGTCAGTGGGGGAGGTTTGGGAGCAGCAAGGGAGGTGCGAGCTAAGAGCTTGCTAACTCGGCCCTGCCCAGGCTGGGGCTCCCGAGGCCACCGAGGCAGCAAAACATCTTGGTCTTGCTCCATGTGTTTTTAATGCGCTTGTTTTCTGCCAGGTTAGTGTTTTAAAGAGGTTTGCAAAGATGGCTGAGCTGGAGGTATGGCAAGGAAAGTGGCTGGGGAGTTTGGCTGGGAGTAGGTGGAGGTAGGAGGAGGAAGCAGGAGCTCCGCTTCTTGGCAGAGGTGAGGCACTATACTGTGAAAACGGAAATGCCAGGAGAACTGAGAATTATCAATGGAGAATTTCAAGATGTGACCAATTTCTAATGCTGTCTCACCTCCAGGACTACAAAACATTTGCAAGGTTATATTATTCTTTTGATGCTTTTTTCCCCAAAAGATTATTCTGATATTTTAACCATACTGTAAAATTGGTACTATGTTTAAAAAAAAACCCATCCTGTTATCTTCAATTTGCTGCTGTTGTTTTTACCATGATCGTTATGAGTTCTCATATGGGAACTCTTTATCACAGAACGTTGAAATCTTTCATTTTTGTTCTCGTAAATTGTAAGAACAAAGCCACTGCAATCAAGGACCCGCTACTTCTGGTACTATCAGACGAAAAAAGCAGGATTTCTACCTAGGACTTGTTTACTTTGTGCCAGAGCTGTTCCCAAGCTTGATTTCTTCTCTAGGTACAAGTAGTGTTAATGAGGTGTTAATGTGTATGTAAGTGAGGCAGTCATAGATTTGCCTTTGATCAGTCGGTGTTATTTCCTTTTTTTTTCCCTTTCCTTTTTTTTTTTAACCTCGAAAAGCTGTTTGCACCATGAGAGCCTGAGAGAAATTTCTCCAGGAGCTGAAAGAACTCCTGAAAACAATGTGCAGTAAAACGCCCACTGACTGCAGTGGGGTCAGTATTGTTCCTTTGATTACAATTGTTTGAAGAGTAAAAACATATTCCCAAGGGTTTCCCAAAAAAACATGCAGTTTTTGTACTGCTTTAAATGTAGGCTTGAAACTAGTATTACTGAAAGCAGTATAGAGACCCTAGTACAATGCAGTTGTGTAATTGTCAGGATGTTTATGCCAATCTTGCCTGATCCCACAAATGCAGGGGAGCTCATAGTGCCTCCCTATCTGTATCAATACCGTAACTTCAGTGTTTTTATAAAAATGCACCCTTAAGGAGCTAACTTGGCACAAAGACTGGGTGTATTAGGCTTGAGTTTCTTGGCTTGTAATTATTAACACACATGAAAAATGAAAGCAAGGCATTTAAAGTGGGAGAGCTCCAGAAAGTAGAAAAATGATGCTTTCATCTTATTGATGTGGGCTTCCTTATCCTGTCGCCTTTGTTATCGTTCTTACTCACTCTTGCTGACATAAAGCAGCATTGCCTCCCGTTTATCTGAGTCTCATGAAAAAACAAACAGCCGGGGTGTGTGTGTGTATGTGTGTGGGACCTTCGTAAAGTGAACACATACAAAGTGGAGTCGAAATGGTGTTCAGTTCAATGCTCACGTCTCCTTCCCCGGACTCCCCGGGAATCTTCTTAAGACTCTGATGCCTGGAACAATGACGTTTTCAGGTGGACGATTGCGTGGGTTTCTGCATGCGCTGCTGTCGGGGGATCCCGTTGGCTACAGTCGTGCCTTACAAGCTGCCAAGAACGGGCTCCACTGTCCCGGGCGCTGCACAACCACGCCAGCAGACAGGCCCTGCCCTCTGCAGCGCAGCCCGTGCCGTGTGACTGGCCTGGACATGGACGGCAGCAGGGAGATGTGGCACGCGCAGCGGGAGGCAACGGTGCGGTCGCAGCAGCCGGCGTGCTGGCGCTGAGGATTGGGGAGGGCTGGACGTGGGAGGCTTCCTGAGGAGAAGCGAAGCTGCAATGGAAAAGGAGGGAAAGTGAAGTGAGAAAGAGAAGCTGGGAAAGACGGATGCTCAGAAGAAAACCGTGCAGGAGGCTGTAGGAAGCAGGCCACCAGCACAAACTGACAGCCCAGTCAAAACTGTATAAAAAGGAGCAGCTGGAGGCTTCCAGTGCTGATGGCTCTGTAGCTTTCCCTCCTGGCTGGGGTCTTGTTCTTGTTGCAGTTTTCCCCCACAGGCCACATGGCAGGAAGAGGAAGCAGGCTTGAATCACACAGAAGTGATTTAAATCAGCCAAGTTGGGCTCCTGTTCCAAATCCTACTTTAGATGATGCCTGTCTCTCCCTTGCAACTATACAAAGCCCTGGATAGACTATCCTTGCCAGACTTAAGTCAACCTTTGGAAGTACTCCTCTTCCTCCCCTCTCCTAGCCCACCTGAGAATGAGGTGGGAGGAAAGGAGAGATGGCTCATTGCATAAAGTCATATCCAAGGGTTGTGGAGATGTAGTACATCTGGGAGACTGGGTCCCAGTCTACCCAGCCCCCTGGGTCCAGAGGTTTCTGCCTTATCTGCCTCTCACGACTCCAGTTCTGCCTGTTTCTTTTTGTTTGGAAGCACAGGCAAACTCCTAAAATAGGAGAGGGGAAGTTCAAACTCGCAAAGAAGAGGCATAGCGAACTATGCACCCCTGTGTGTAACTCCTGTTTGTAAGCCTGAGCGGGGTGTCTGGGTTTGCTAAGTGAGCCTGAGCAAGCCTGCCGCAGCAGAGGCGGACGTCTCGCAAGGTAAAACGGGTGGCCCTGGAAGCATTTGCTGTTTGCAGGGAGCAGCTCCAGCAACAGCTGCTATAAATTTCCTCATCTTCTATTTCTTCCTCCCCCGCCCCGGGTTTATGTTTTGTTGTTCCAGTTGGGGTTTAATGTGCTTTCCAGTTTCCTCTATTTTTCTTTTTGAGTGTGTTTTGATTTTTTCATATTGAAGTCGCTGCCGACAAAAGGTGCCAGCCTATTTAACAGCTGCCTGGAGATAAGTGCTCAGTGGATGCAGACGGCAGGCGCAGCATGGGTGGCAGTGTCGGAGGCCAGCCGAGACATCGCTTGGGCGGGCAGCACCGTGTCTCCTCGGCCTCCGCGTTCATTTGCCCCTTCATCTGGGCTGCTGAGAGCGCGTCATGGATGATGCTGATTTTTGGAATGGAGACTTAGTGCTTTGGATGCGAAAGCATGCCGTATGTTTTCACACCTGAAAGCTTTTCAAGGAGAGATCTGAGATGTTTCCTTTTATGTGCATACGTTGAACTTTCTTTGCCTGGCTTCAGACTTTTTTTTTTTTTTTAACACATACGGTGATTGCTTCCAATGTGTGCTTATGGAAACCAGAGACATTTGCATTCCTAGTTTAGGAGAAGATGGGGACTTGACAGATATTTGATTTGAGTTGGCTTGTTGTTTCTAGTTCTGGCTTATTGCAACCACGGTGCCTACTGCTGTATCTCTATTGATTGCAGACAGACATCCTGAGGAATAACTCTGTCTTCCCTTTCATTTAAAAAGGAAAAAAGGCATGTCTCCAGCCCTGCTACTTGTGAAGACAGACACATGTAATATGTAATGCAGACTGTTTGGTGAGACTGAAAGTGTGTCACTGTGAGCTCTAAAAAGTCGTCATTTATTCACCCTGTCGTCTCTGTCCTTCTCTGATGTGCCCTTGGCGACCCACGGCACCGCTGCTCAGAGCTGTGCGGGGAGGGCTGTGGAAAATAAGTGCTTGCCACTGCCTGGGTAAAACTAGCAAGAAAGTGAAACCGTGAAGAATAACCCATTTGAATTCAAAGCTTTGCCAATTCCAAAACCGCGCCTGACACCCCCCCGCCCCCCCACCCTCTTATTTGTGTCCAGCCAGGCAAACTCTACCCGAGCCCTGGTTTTAGCACATTTGGGATAGTTTCTTAGGGCCTTTGCCAGAGGGAAATGGCTGGGTGGTGTTGGTTTACATTTGCATCTCTAGAGCACCAGAGTCCCTGTGAGTTTCTCCGGCAGCCCAAATGTTGTTCCCAGCAGAGAAGGGCCCTGACCATGTCCCGTTGTCTGAGGAGAGCAGGGGGAAAGGACAAATATGAGTATCTGCTGGCACTGAAGAGGTTGTCTCTGTCATTACAGAAAGTGAATCAAAGACTCTGCTCCAGTTCTTCAGCATTGCTTTCTCTTGAGTGACGTGCTTGGGCTGCTGCTCTGACTTTAAGGCACTGCAGGGTTTGGCTGCCCTGAAAATGAAGGCAGCTTGTACAGGTATAAGTGGGCTAAATTAAAATCCTCTAGCGTGGGTACCAGTGGCAGTGCAACTCTTGTAGCAGGACACTCAGCCCAGGTTAGTAGCCCAGGAGTTTATCTCCGGCTTCTCTATTGCACGTTGCCTGAGTGCCTGTGGGGTCTCTGCTAGCAATACCCGTGCCTCCTTGTTTAAAGCCAGCATGGCCGAGTTCTCAAAATCATTGAGGATTCTTGCAAATGCAGGTCTTTGCCTCATAGGGTGAGGAGACAGTCAGTCTTTAGCTTCTGTACCTCATTCCTGCAGCTCCTAGAAGTGAAAATGAGGCTAGGAGAAATTGCAAACATCATGCTTGAAGCCTGAAAAATCTGCGGTTGCCAGGGTACAAATCTCTTTGAAGCAACATGCTTACTATGTTTCATTTAGTGAATTGATCTGATGGCTTACGTTTCTGTGAAGACACTGCCTCACTTGCTCATTTAGTTTTCCTTCCTCCCTCCAAGCCCCAGAACATAGACCTTTCTAAGCAAACTACCTCATCTGTTGGAAGGAGACCTCTGCTCATTCCTGCCAAATGAGAGAAAATCAAAATCCTTGCTGAGCAGCAGTAAAAGAGCAATGTTGCTGCCTGGAATTGCATCAGGAGCTCCTAGCTTATTAGGCCCTGTAACTGCTACAGCAGGGAAACAAGTAGCTGAGCCTGTTCAAAAGCCTATGGATTCTTTCTTGCATTAAGTTAATTAGTGAGAAATGAAACAAGCAGCTAACGCATGAAAGAAAAGGATTAGGTATCTCATATCTTAGTAGCTCAGTGGAATTGCAAGGAAAAGGGATCCTACTTGTCACTGATAAGAAATGAGTGTTTTATCCTTGCTTCAATTTTGAGCAAAATTCATTGTGTGTTTTACCTGCTGATGAACGGAGAACATTCAGCCACTGAGGCAAATGTGATAACAACTAATCCAGAGAAACTCATGTGACCAGTTAGTGCTCGGACAAAGTCCTGTCTGAACCACTTGTTTCTGCCTGCGAAGCACCCTCTCCAATTCCCTTCTGCACTCGCTCCAATGAGCGAGTAGGAGAGTAGGAAACTCACAAATGAACACACTCACTCCTCCCCAGCACTTAGCAGCACCAGGAAAATAAGGCAGACAGATGGGAGCCAATGTATCATCCAAATGAAATCCCACCCTTCATGTAAATGTGCCAGCTGAAGAGGAGACAGGATTCTTATTGGTGTCCTTTGCCATAGACAGCAAATGTGACTTTTTTGGCTCAAAGGTAGCTAACAAGTGCTTTGCTTCTTTCCTCCTTTGGGTGCTTGTCATCTTGTCGTCTGAAGGTTGGGATGTTCAGAAGTATGAGACTTTCCAGAGAAAGCTCCAGATGCCCTTGGCAAACTTTTGTTTCCCCTAAATCCTGCTTTCCTGCTGTGTCTGTGGCTGGGGCTGAATTTTGCCCAGAAAGACTAGCAGTTACCTAACAGGCTCTCGAGCTGTATTTTACATGGACAGGATGCATTTCTGTCTGGAGCTGCGGTGGCAGGTTTTCCTTGCCTTGCTGACAGGCTTCACGTTGTCAGGAACAAAATTTGCTTTTAATGGGTATTGGGATCCCTCTCCCCTTCATGTGTTTCAATTGTGACACTTGGAACTATTACTCAGGAAATATCTCGCCATCTGGGCCTCCAGCAGCCTCAACACCTGCACCGCTGATGCTCCCTTGCCTCTCTCAACAGCGAGCCCATCTCTTCCCCTGCAGCTGTCCCCTTCAGACTCTCTTCCTCGGCTTGTCAGCAGCTTCTCTGACAGCAGCCAGCTTGTGGATCCTGGCCAGCCCTTTTTCCCAGCCTGTAAACGTGATGGGAGCTTTCTCCACTTGCAGTCAATGTTCAGTTTCCATCCCTTGCCATGAAGTGAAGACCGCTCCTGCAGCATTTGAGGAGATACAGATTTACCTGGACATCTCCCCAGCCTGCTTCTTGGTAACAAGCCATCGCCTATCTGCAAAACTCACAAGCCAAGTGCTCCTTCAGCCTGAGTTTTCAAGGGGTAGCCCTTCTCAGCTACAGTCCCAGCTCACTGTGCCCATGCAAAAGGCTCTTATCCTCAGCTTCAGTATCACCTCTGCTTTGCTGTGCGTCTTCATCAGCAGTAAGCAGCCTATTGAATAGCCCTCTTCCTCTGCTTCATCCTCCGTGGGGTCAAGAGCAAGTAAGCGTCACTAGGAGCAGGTTTGCCTGCCACCTCTGAAAGTGCAAGGTTGATCTCTTCACATGGCTGGCGCCATCCCACAAGGTACATGTACACCCTCATGCACTACTGCTAGCCTCAGCAGCCTGCTAGGACCTCTACTCATCGTGGTAGCTCCCTGGTCTAGCTAAGCTCTGAAGGGCTTGTTAGCCACTGCTAAATAAAGCTGGGGGTTGTCTGGCAGCCTTTACGTCCCGGGCTCCTGAGATCCGGACCCAAGGTCCCAAGCAGAGCAAGCTAACAGACTAAAGTGGGTAGGTGGGTATGTGCAACGTTAAGTTTTATACAGACTTATAATTATATATACAATACTTTAAATATATATATATGTATAGTTACTGAGGAGAACTGTAAGTATATCAGTCAGAAACCATCCAAATTATAACACCACAGTAGAAAGCTGGATCAGCTCTACTGAAGCCAATGGAACAAGGAATCAGATTAATGTCCCATTTTACTTGGGTAAAGAAGGATATTTACATAAAGTACAGCATCTTTTAAGTCTGTGAAACGTTGCTATTTAAATATATGTGATGCAACATTTTCTTTTCTAGCTGATAAGAACCACTGCTAGAGAGTTTACTAGCATGAGCGGTCTTTTCCAAATTAATTTTATACTTTAACTAGAGTAAGTTCTATACTGCTAGAAGACAGAGAGAATATGGAATGAAGATTGAGTTCTTCTCTCTAAGTTTCACAGTTAAGTATCATACACTGAAAGGGTGGACAAACTGGGAGTCCTAAATACTGCTAGCGATTCCATCTAGCTAGTCAGTTTATGTAAAATCATTGACCTTGATCCGAGGATAGACCTCTTTAACACAATCAATACAGGTGCAATCAGATAAGAACATTCTACTGTTTTATTAAAGTGCATCTAATTCAAAACTCAATAACTCTCACAAATCCTTAATCAGAGAAGGCATCCTGGGAGGTATTTAGGTGAGTGATCTTATAACTCTTGCTCTCTCCTTGTTAGGATGGCATTTTACAAATAGACATGTCTGTTTCCTCTTTACCCTCCCTGCCGTAATTCTTTCACTGTACAGTTGTGTTGATTATCATGCATTTATCAAGTCTTTTTTCCCTTCATTTATTTAGAGAGATTGAGTCAAATGACAGCTTCTGCTTACCCCGTCCCCCAGCATCACTGTAGCCAAGCATATAAATGCAAATGTGGCTCCCTTGCTGGCACACTGGGTCCTCCGTTCTAGTCCAGGGCTTAGATGTTTTACTCTATAGGAGGTGCAGTGTTAATGCATGCTGTCTAACTCAGGGTGTCCTGGGATAATGAAAGAAAACAGTCCATGTGCAGCATTATGTGATAGTTTAAGTAGAATGAAAGCCAAAGGCAATGACTGTATTTTTAGAAATGATTTTAAATCAAAATGATACATACTGAATAAGACAAAATAAGCATATGGCAGAGAGCTCTGAGAGCACTGCTTACAGTGAGGTAATTATTATTCTTTCCAGGTGATCCTCAGCATGTTCTTTGATAATGCAAAATAAATTGTAATTTGGAGCAGTTGAGCTGAAGGCTGATTTTTTTTTTAGTCATTTAAGTTCAAATACAGCAGACTATGGGCATTAGGTCTTTAGCGTAAGTGCGAATGGCTGCACATGCTTAGCTAGACCCCTGGTTCCCTGCATTATACAAAACAGCACTTAGCCAGTCTATATAGTAAAATACGAAAAAAATCAAATAGGCTTGTAACTATATACAGCACAGAGAGGCTCAAGTGGCTGCAGTACTGCAACAGTCTCCTTAACATACGTGTCCAGTGACAAGAGAGGAAGTCTGGATAGCAGCTCCTCACAAGCAGGAGTCTTCCAGTTGTGATTCTGCTCCTTCTACTCCCTCAGACTTGAACCTAGTTATTTGGAAGTTTCATTTTTTTTTAAATTATGAAAAATTTTGGGTCTTCCTCAACCTTTTTCCTCGCTCTGTTTCAATCAAGGTAATGCCTACAAAGGACATGATCTATCATGTTCCAATTCCCACACGCACAACATCACCAACATCTGAGGTAACTTCTCAGATGACCTGGAAAGTGCTTTCCAGGAGCAGAATTCTGGGTTTCCTATACCAGGTGACCTACCCACTGGACACAGTAATATCTCCACTGGTAGAAACTGGACCGTGTCCTTTCTGTGAAGGTTGGTGAGCTGTGATCGGCTAAAGCAGTCTCACGTCTTGATTCCGTGCATCCTGAGCTCCATCCAGGATGCTGGACGGGGAGCTCTTGTGTTTGGCACCTAAGCTATTTTTTTACTTTGCGCCCAAGCCTGTAGCAAGCATGTTGAGCCAAGACCAACGTGTTCAGGTACAGCAGTGCTGCACTGTCCACCACACAGCACACTTCTGAATCCATCTAGCCTTTAAAGCATCTGATACAGTTTCAGACACAGAATTCGTTAGGGCTGTGAGCACAACCTGCGTGCAAGAAACACGAGGTGGATCAGAGGAAAAGAAGCATCTGTGCCATGCTGAAGTGAAAAGATGAGCATGTGGCCAAAACCTGACTGAAGAAATCATTGCCTCTTAGTCAGACTGTGAAAGCTACCATTAGGCAGTGGAACCCATTTAAAAATGGGTTTATTTTCAAGATCAAAGGCAAGAAGCTTCAAGCCAAAAAAAAATCAAATAAGAAACTGGATGCAGTTTTATTATTTAACAGTGAGAATGAGTAACAACCACTGGGCCAAATATGAAGAAAGATGGTGGCTTTGTCATTCAGATCAGCCCTGGATATATCTCTCTGAAGGAGAAATAAATATCTGATGCTTTAGTCAGGCAGAGACTGTTGACCTCAACAGAGAGGTTACTGCTTGAAAGGTGATGGACTGAGCTAGTTAGTTGTGGTGTGCTGCTCAAGGTTTGCTGTCTGGGAAAACCTCAACTATCAGCTCTCTCTAACAGGGAGTGTGGCCTGGGCCACCTTCTCTTCTGTTGTAAGGAGACAGGTTGAGGGCAAGAGGGGGGAAGGACAGGGAGCCAGGGAGCCCTCCTGAAACCAATTTGGTGATGCTGCTACAGCTACTGAATGATGCAGAAGAAAAGGGTTGATCCTTCTTGCCCAGCCAACACAATAGTAGATGCCATCATAGATATTCTGGCCTTCCCGTCTATTCACACCAAGAGCATGAACTTCCAGGGCTCTGCTGGAGGAAAAGCAGGGCTCACAGCTACTTTGCTGTTTCTGGCTGCCTGCTAACCTCGACGGCTGCTTGCTTGGCTTGTGCCTCATCTCTACAATCTCCACTCTTCTCCATGTCCAGGAGCGTACTTGTTGCATGCAGTGGAGATGACGCAGCGATTTCTGAGGCACTGCAATCCCTCTGTGATACAGCATGATGCTGTGTTGTCTTAGCTTGGGTCCTGAGCTCAGTGAAGTATTGGCACTGTGCTGTGCAAGACCTAGTCACTCTATCATTAGCACTGTCGTCTCCAGAAGGCCAAGCTGATTTATCAGATTCCACATGATGACTGGAATTAAAGGACTGATGAAAGTGTTTTCTTTGGTTTTGGTTTTTTTCAGTTTGGTTTCTGTTTTGTTTTGGTTTTGGTTTTTTTTTTTAAATTACTGAGCAGAATTGATTAAACTCAAATATCTCTTCAAAACACAATTTCAAAAGATGTGCTGGATAGTGGAATGGCTAAATGTAAAGGCATGCTAAGTACCTTGGCCTTTGCCACAAAAGGCATTGCTGATTCAAGCCATTACATAAAAGCAAGGACTTTCACTGCTTCTGCAGCACTGCAATCTCTCAGTAGTTACTATATCTGGCCTTATCGTTCTTCTTCTGCAAGGCAAAATAATACCCTCTTTTTATTTTGTAATCAGAAGTGATACCCTATCATTTCTGAAAGGTGTTTCTTGTATGTTTCTGCTTTGATAAATGCAGCCTGCATCATCAGTGGAACAGAAATAAAATTTAAAATTATCTCTGCAGACTTCTGTGTGCTGGACCCACAGTTCAAAAGCAGCCTCATTTCGGGGGCCTGGGGAAGGGGGAGAAGCTGGTGTACGGACGTACACAACGCTTTAGATGAAGAGTTAAAAAGGAAAATACTGTTTCTTAATGCTAACGGGAGAAAGAACAGCGAAAGAGAGAGGAAAAACAGTCCAGATGCTGCATTATGCCCACAATGATATGTAACAATTCCGTATTAATCGAATAAAGCCATGGGCTGTGAGTAAGTTTTGTGCTTTTGCCAGACGGGTTTGGCTCTGAAAGATTCCCACACCCGGTGGAAAATAAGGATACAAGAGATATAATTAAAAATGGGAGCTCGAGATGCACAACAAGACTTTAAACTCTTCTTGTATTTAATGGAATTTGCTGTGGTGCTAAAATAGTATTCCCCCCTGTCATTCTGACATGAAAAACATTAGTGAATATTTGATTTTACTGTGGAACAAATTATGGTAATAATGAGTCTTCGAGAGAAAAAAAAGTGCTCAAACTGGTACAGTCTCATTTAAAATGTGCATGTTAAAAATAGAGCAGATAGATACACAAAATGTTGTCTGCTACTTCATCAACAGACTTATTTTATGAGATGCATGCCCTTTCAGTGTAGTGCTTGACACTTAACATTTGCCTGTCTCAACCCACTCTTATTGCAAACTCCATTCTTCTCTACGTAATTTGGGCATTGGGAATGTATCACCAGTCAGGTTTCAGCTGCTACTCAGCAGTTCAGAACTTCAGGGTCAGATGTCATCAGGCAGAAAATCCTCCCTATCTTTGCAACTGATTCTCAGAATTAGACTTTATGGCGTGAATGACTGATCACGTCCAGCCAAACAATGTGAATAGCCAAGCAACCAGCATTTATGCTGGATTTGTTAACTTATTTATTTATTTTAATTTGCACTTGATTTCGTAATGATGGTTGAACTCCAGGCAAGAAAGCAAGGAAGACACCTCAGAGATGGATGGACCTAGAAGGATTTTTTTTTTAATAAGGAGGTTAGCAATATACCCATTGCTGAAGTGGGTGCTGTCACCATACAGATGCCTCCTGCTACCTTTTGCTTTTAATGTTGCACTGATTTTAGAAAAGTTGACGAGAAAACAGCTTCAGCTTGCTACGTGAGGATGAGATGAAGAGTCACTAGCTTCCGAAATCCAGCTCTGGCAAGGACACTCTCCATGACCTTGAACAAAGGTCCTTCAACTTTACTTTCACTTCTTCCTTGGTAAAATGAAAATAACACCGGGCTTGCAAGATTTATTAACAGGGATGTTTCAATGAAGATAGGAGGCACTTTGGTGCACACTGAGGTCAATGAAAAGACTTCCAGTCACTCCAGTAGGTCCGGTCACATTGTCAGTGTGGGAGGGTGTAAAATAAGTTTCCTTGTCCAAACAAGCCCGGTGGATTACTTGGGAGATTCTCTGGGAAGGCAAAGAGATGGTTGTCCTGTCACGTCTTCTAAGTGACGGCTTTGCAGCTTTCATGGGAAGAGGCTGTAGGAGGAACGTGCTGAATTGATATGCTCTATACGCTGTTCCTGCCTCGGCACTCTCTTTTCAGCAGACATTGCCCACATTCCAGAATGTCCCCTGGCCCACCACCTTGAGGGAGGTGTGTGTGGCAGGGACCAGGGGAGAGCTACTTTTTGCCCTCATAAACTCTTCATCATAATTCCCACTACGATGGCCTTTATCAGAGGACACCTTCGGAAAACTCCAGGGTGAACCTGGCTCAGCCTTTGCAAATTTCTGTGTGCATCTTCAGCATTACCACTATTTGGCTTTTGCTGGTTATGAATGAAGATTCCCTGAAGGTTGTAGCTCAAGAAAAAGGAACCACTGAGTTTTTCATCAGCAGGAGAGGATGATTTTGTTTTTCTGTCTTTAAAAATCAGAAGTATGCGAGTGTCCTCTATGGCCTGGGTCACGTTGTTAAACAAAAATGTAGGTATTACAGCAGGGATACAATTTTCCTGCAGATGTTATTAAGGTGAATTTTACTCTATTTTGTGAGCCAGTGATTGTTCTCAATATCAGTGAGTTAATGACAAATGAATGTGAATGATGAATGTCAAATGAAAGAACTTTTTGTTATAGCTGGGTTGGCTTAGTTTTATAAAAGAATCTAAAAATAAAAATCAAGCAGGGTATAAGTATGCATTCCTTTCCTAGGGATGCATCATGTAAGCCCTTTGCACTCTATTGAGTGATTAAATGAAAAAGGGTTGGGCCAGAGAAGATGTGAAATGGATTTTTGCCACTGAGCAAGCCTATTAAAATCACTATGTTTCACGCAGCCAGCAGTGCGATGTTTAAACAGTTTGTTTGGAAGCATGGGTCACTGTGGGGCAGGCTTGCCCACATACGCAGCACACAAACGTAGGCTAAAGAAAACAATAAATGTGAACTGCCAGGAGATCCTATGAAGAATTTGCAAAGATCTTACTCTTAAATAGGACAGAGAAAGGAAATGTCTTACAATTAAAGGTGCCACTATCTTCACGGTTAGCCGCTGTCCCAGCCAAAAATGTAGGACACATTTAATATAATCTCACTGTATAATGTAATCAGACTGTCTGAGGGATATCTTATGCTACTCTGATAGTCAACAATCAAGTGTGGTCAAGGACAGTCAAATTGTTTTATTGCACATAACTTGGCAAAAGATAAGGAAAAACGTGTATGAATTTAATGGCTCAAGGCTTTTATTACTTACCCAATAGGTGATTTTTAAAATGTACTTCCTTGCCTTCATGTCAAATGCAAAGTGAAATGGATGGCTTTAAAAATCATTAGTTGGAGAGAGGGAGAGAAATAACAGCATTCCTCTGATGTCAGCTTGCAAATTGGTCTAAAGAGGACCTGAAGGCCAGCAGAGAAAGTCCCAGAAGACTCAGGAGAGCTGTAAAGGGTGACGCTACAGGACAGATGTCAATTCATGTACAACAGCCCCGCGATTAGAGGACAGGCTCATGGAAGGGTTAGTAACCACACAACTGGAGAACAGACTCCTGCCCTGCAAGGCTGTGTGCTGTTTAATGGCGCCCCGAGATTAAACCTGCTTAGATAACCATGCTGTAGAGGTACTCTAGATATCCTGCCCACCTCATTAAATCTTCCTTTAGTGGAGAGAAGTCCACAGGAATGACTCAGGAAAACAAGAGATTTGCATGATTCATATATGAGAATGAGAACAAATGCTTGATTTGGGAGAGAAATAACAGGTTTGGGGAAATGCATTCCCATGCTACGGAATGGAAGCTTTTTTCCAAAATCATCATCAGGTTATCAAAAAGAACACCAGAAGCAAGTCAGAATTAATTTTTTCCCTTCAATTACAAAGCCCAAGATACAATGTTAGTAAAGTGAAACTTTAACAAGTGATTTAATCTTTATTACAGTTCTGCTAGCACAATAGAAATAGAAATAATGTTGAAATTAGATAGAATGTAGAAATATTTATATATTGACCAATATCCTGCACTTTCAAAGCATTTATAAATGTTCTACTTCATGTATGTCAGGTAGCCATGCTGGGAGTGGCCAGAACAATTCTTTTGACAACCCACAGCAACGTCTACAGGTTAGAGATTATTTTGTTGATTTGAGACGGTAAGCAGCGCGAATGGCCGGAGTGCAGCCACCCGAAGTATGATTTAAACAGGATGTCATAGCTGGTATGATACAACTCATGCATTAGTCCCACACAGTCTCTGTCAACTGCAACAACCAAAACTTGATTTTAATTTCTATTGCAAAAAGGCACAGAGCTGGTGCCCAGCCTCAGACAAGATTTGCCATTGTCTCAGTGTTGGTTGAAAAGGCAGAGCTCCACCAGCTGGAACATGACCTGCAGAAACAACCTGGCTTTTCCAAAGACAGTCTGGTCTAACACTAACTCCAACCCTGTGCGTCTTGTAAAACTTGACAAGATCATGTTGAAGAGCAGAAAGGCTTTAATGCAGGATTTTGTGGAAGTGACCACTGACTTCAGAATGTACACAGACATATGAGGTAGGCTGGCTGACTTCCATCAGGAGATTCGCCCTGGAGGCATGCTGGAGATATTTCTTCAGCTGGGAACAGACAGGAACATTGAAGAGTAATTTGTACTCCAATTAATTTTTTTTTTTTTTTTTTTTTTTTTTTTGCTAAAGTATCTCTGACTTTTATCATGAGCTTGACATCTTTCATATGGTCTTCATAAATTGACACCACACAGTTAAAGTTCTTTGAGGAGTTTAAGTTTAAAGCAGGGTTGAAACATTTTAAAGGACTTTATAATGACACATTAGAAGCATAGAAAATCCCTTGATAGCTTAAATGGATGGAAACATTCTAGAGTACAAATGAGTTAGAGATTAATTCATAGCACCTTGTACAGGCTTGGGGAATTCTATGTGTTGGAAATGACTCCGCAGCATGAGCAATCTGCTGGATGGGAGAAACGTTCTCTCTCAGCCTCTCCTCATTCCCCAGAATGAGTGTTTAAGGGAGGGAATCTTTCCTGATTCACTGTCCTCCCCTTTGCAGCCTCATTATTGTCAAAGGGGTTAGAGAAGGTGAAGGATATCCCTCTGTGTACTGCAAGCTTTGGAGAACATATCTTGTGTCATAAAAAGAACGCAGAACCCAGGAAAGAGACGGGTGCACATTTAAAAGATTTTAGACTAAAAATAACTAAATGGCAGCTGGCCATAGAAAGACGATTTAGGATTCCTCTTCTGCTGGGAGAAGTGACCAAAATGTCCCATTGTAGCTAGAGCTAGGAAAGCTTGGTATACTCTCAGAAATCTAGTTGAAATTAAATCAGGACTTGGAAGCAGGTTTACATCTTATGTGGAAAGAACACAACTTGTAGTAAACAGGATATTGTTAGAATCAAAAAGAGCCTCTATAAGGTATCATTGCTGGAGAATCTTCAGTTGTCCTCCACTCTCCAGTCATTTCTAAAAGATGGACAGCAGAAAGACCGGGGATTCAAGGAGCATGCAGACACCTCCTCTTCCTCCAAGTAATCTGCAAAGGCTGGAACTGGTATTTCCCCTAGGGAATCATCATTTTTTTTATGTCTGTAGAAGAACTCTGTGAAATAGAGCTCCTTACCTTTTCCAGTATTTCCTTTGACTGAAACCAAATATATCCTTTTGCAGAGGCTTCAGGCTGAGAAAGTCCATGTGCTTCCACATGGTCAACACATTGTGACTGGTTCACTTTTGTGGTGGGTTAGCCTTGGTAAACAGCCAAACTCCCACCCAGCTGCTCATTCACAACCCCTCTCAGCAGGGCAGCGGGGACAAAATAGGATGAGAAAGCTCGTGGGTCAAGATAAAGACAGGGAGATTGCTTACCAGTTACCATTGCAGGCAAAACAGACTCGACTTGGAGAAAGTTAATTTAATTTATTGCCAATTAAAATAGAATCTGGCAGTAAGACACAAAGATATACAACACCTTTTCTCACCTCTCTCCCAGCCCCAACCTCCCTCCTTCACTCCAGACTCCTGTACCTGCTCCCCAAGCGGTGCAGGGGGCAGGGGGGCAGTTACGGTCAGAACATAGAGGTTTAGTGATTTCTCTCTCCTACTCCTTCCCTCTCACACTCTTCATGTGCTTTGGTGTGGGCTCTTCTCACAGGCTGCAGTCCTTCAGGAAATATCTGTTCCTTCATGGGCTCTCCATGGGCTGCAGTTGCCTCAGGAATACCTGCTCCACCCTGGAGCTCCTCCTCTGACTGTGGTGTTCCCTCTGCTGTTTCTCATTCTTTTTCGTTCCCTCCTCCTCTCTCTCTGGCACTCTCTCTGGCGCTCTCTGGGATACCTTATCACAGAGGCACCACCTGATGGGCTCATCTGTATCCTGCAGTGGGTCTGTTGGAGCCAGCTGGAGTTGGCTGTGTCTGGCATGGGGCAGCTCCTGGTCTCTTCTCCCAGAACCCATCCCTGTAGCCCTGCCGCTGCCAACAACTTGCTGTGGACACCCAATACAACTTTGCTATTAGTAAAGTGAGGCAAATGTTTGACTGTGATTTGACCAGCAAGCTTTGGAAAAATGGATATTTTTGCTCACTGCACTGTGACTATTCAAGCCTTCTTTATGATAAATTGGAGAGCTTTTTGATACTGTTAACTAGGTCTACATTTTTTTACTGTCCTGTACAATTCAAAGCATGCAGCAGCTGCCCCAGTCTGCACCCTGGATCCAACTGTGTTCCAGGAGAGCTTTTGTTTGTCCTGGAGCCATGGGGATTTGGGGAGAGGACACATAGCTGGACTTCTTGGCACTCCTATCTGAAAGCACTCCCTGCTTTTCCTACTAAAAAAAATACACAGCTCGCTCTTGAAAACAGGGTTGCACAAGCACCCTTAGGTGATTGTTACAGCTTCTTCATGAATATCACCTTTTGAGCATTAACCATCTACCCAGACCGGTCCCTTCCTGACGGTGGGAGAACAACCAGCAGGCAACTGGTGAAAGAGCTGCTGTGAGGTGAGCATAGGGGCTCCTGCCTCAGCATTTTCTTTGTGAAGACTAAAGGTGCAAGCATGTCAATCATCATCTCTGTGAAGGTCTGAAAAGGCTGTCAGAGTTCAGTATTTTTAGCTCTTTAGCAGATTATCTCTTTTATTTTTAGAGGTAACAATAGTTCTTAGGTTAAGAGGGAGACAAAAGCCTCATTAGTTTTGGAATTTCAAATGAACTCAATAAGGCATTGAGGAGATTTTTTTCCATAGGAACCTGAAAAGTTGCTTAAAGGATGTTGTGAAAAACAAGGGAAAGCCTCCTGCTTACGGGTCTCTGTGCTAATGATATACAAATACAAGCGGCCTTGGCCTGCTGCGAAGCAGCTTGGGAGCGTGCGCTACCCCAGCCAGCGTGGCAGCAGCCCCTCTCTGCTGGGGGCGGAGGTGGTTTCAGAGACCACAGCGTTTCAGAGATGGAGGATTAGAAGAGCCAAGTGTTCCTGTTGAATCCTCTGCTCACGGAGAGGTCGAGCTAAAGGGCCACAACTGCAAGGCCTTACTCTGCCTGGGCAGACCACCCCTCACCAAGGCCTCACATAACTTAGACAGAGACCGTACAGGGTGTTGCAAGACCTCTGCTGCTCGTGGCCCTCAGGCATGTCGCTGCAGGCAACAGAGTGGTCTCAAGCGGTCTCACATGTCCCACTCACAAACCAAAAAATGTAACTATATTTCTAGTTTGGTCAAAATCAAAACTCAATACGAAGGTATAGGAACTTTTTGTTGTAATTTTCTTCCTTTTTCCCCAGTCAAGGCCTTGCTAAAGGGATGTCATCTCCTAGCTCTCCTCCAACACTCCTTCAGCTCTGTTTTTCCTGGTTATCTCAGCTAGATTTTTGTTGGGTTTTTTGGTTGTTTCTTTTGGGGGGGTGTTGGGGGTGTTGTTTGTTTTTTCCCCTCCAGGATATGATAAATTCAACCACTTTCTAGCACATTCTCTATATCGGGAAACTGCATCTTCACCACGATGGTGTTTGGGAATTGGGGATCATTTTTTCTTTGAAGCCTTTGTATTGAAGCTATACTTACAGTGGAGCTCATTATTGATGCATGATGCTCATCCAGCAGACCCTGAGTGTACTGGTGAACCAAGTGGTTGCTCCATATGAGAGCACTTGGGACCGAGAGGACCGGGCACCTTGGATTCTACTCAGGAGCACTGCATTCCCATGTGGCATTTTGCCCTATTTCATCCTGCCCTCCCTGTCAGGGGAATGCTTTTTGCAGGAGCTCCATCTGCTAGCTTTCCATCACTGAGTTGCTGCTGAAATTTTCTTTCTTTACACTTTCTGTAAATGTGCAAAAGGGAAAGAAAGGAAGGATGAAAAAGTATATTGGAATTACACTGAGCACGTTTCTTTTGAAACTCTAATCTATAAAAATGAGTACATATAATTTTGCAATTATAAATATGTGAAATAAATGCATTAGTTAAGAAGTTAGGCTTTCAAAAGTGCTAATTACTAACCAAATGCATTTTACAATGTTTTAATGAGCACTTTTTCATATCATATTAATATCCATTAGCTATATTCATACTAGTAATGCTAATAATGTGCAAAGCCATTAGTTAGCTACAAAGTCAATAATGGATGATACTGATTCCAAGCCTCCACTGCACTAAACGATTCATACTTTTTTTGGTACAGTGGGAAAGTTAACCTGAATTTTCATCTGGCTGTTGTGAATGAAGATGTTCACGTCAGTTACACAGACGAATGTGGAGTCAGTTATTGAGGACCTATGGACCAAAACGGGTACACTGCTCCACCTCTGTCTTCTAGAAGGGAGAAACTGGCTTCAAAGCCAATTACCCTGGCTCCTGAGGAGCGTTCTGAACATTTCTATTCATGGACTCTCCCTCAGCTGCCTGTAGACTCCTTCATTAGTAATTTCTCATTAAGAAGATTCAGCAACACTTCTTAGCCAAGATGTTTTTAAAGATAACTCTGGAATATTTCTTTTGATATGTTATCTGAATGGATATTCAGACAGATTATCCTGTTATTCCGCCTTTGAAAACATTCAGTGTTATTTAGCCTGTCCATAAGATGTAATCATTGTTTGGGTGGTGGATTGAACCAGGAATGGTTATGTGGAGAAATTCTAGTTGAAGTTGCACTACGTTTGTAGCCACATTTTACTGCTTGCTTAAGAAAAACATTTATAAGCTTATTTGCAAGTAAAATGTTTTATTGTACTAATATCAGGAACATTTTATGCTACTAGTAAAATGTGTGCATTGTTTTAAAGACTGTTCCTGGATTGTAAAACTAACCATATATCTTGTAAATCAACAGAGAGAAGAAGCCTCAGTGGTTGTCTCAGATATTAAGCATACAGATTTTAATAATAGTGTGTTCCTGTTTAATTTTTAATTTATTTAAGCACAATATCTACTCTAACATAAGGCCTACAAAATGCAAATATTGAAAACTTCTTTAATACAGAATACACACATTTAACTTCTTGCGTAGTATCTTTCATCTGCTTTATCTTCTTTCGCAGGGCGTTAACTTTTGGGAATAAACTGCTCTCGGCTCTAAAAATGAACTCTTAGTTCACGTGTTCATGAAATGGATTGAGCTCATTGTGGTGCTGATTGACTGTAATTAGATGCAAGATTGATGCATCCATAAGAACCTGTTCCATGTATCTCATCTGTCTCTGGTACTACCTCTTTAATCTCTTTACCAGATTTGATTTTTCCCTAACAAACCAACGTATACGTATTGAGCAGGTGAGATTATTCTTTCAGTGAAAGGTCCAGATGGGATGAGCAGAGTGAATGTGGACAGAACAGATTGAAATCTCTCAACTCAATGTAAGCACCACCAGAAATGGGTTTGGGGCAAAACTCCTGTGTCTTCTTATTCCTACAACAGGGGAAAGCCACAGCTAACAAGAAAATGGAGTGGAAGATAACAGCCCATGCTGTGTCCTCTTCCCGTGATCCTGGTGCTCCTTCTCTTTGTCCCCCTTCGGGCCATGACGTGAGGACTGACTGATGGCAGGACTTTCACTGAGAGGGGGGGTTTGCGGCCAGGAAATTTAAGGAAGATAAAAGCATTATGCAGCACAATTAGGGAGTTGAAGCCCACACCTCTGTGGAGGCTCAACGTGTGATTCCTCGCCAAAGTGAACTAAATCAGAAGTAACTCCGTTAGAGCAGGCAGATTAAAACCCGTGTGAAGGAGATCAGAAGTGGGCCCCATGTGGGAAAACACAAAGCACTTTAGATAATTGTGTGGAAAGCAGGGAGCAGAAAAAAGTAATATCCTACCTGACAGAAATCTTGATAAGCTGGAAACAAGGTGAAAGCCGGGAATGTAAACATCCTGTCTTGAAAAAACAAAAAACCAGACAATCTCTTGACATTTATGAAAGACTCAATCTCCTAATGAAATTAAATACTAAAGAAAACCTAACATATCTGAACAGTGCTTGTGGGGACTCCCCGGGGAAGGAAGAGGACTCATAAAAGTGATCCTCCCCGTGGTGCTGGGAGGGAGGGGACTGCAGACTTGGGAAGCCAAACTGGAGGAATCAGATAGAAGGACAATAACCTTTTGTTTTGTCCTGTGATATCAGCGACCTGGACCCAGAGGAAAGAATTTATTCCTGAAAAATGCTCCTACAGAAGAAGAAGCACAGGTATTAACCCCCTGGAGATCGAGGGAATACTTTGGAAACAGAAGGCAAGTCTCCTGGACTTGAATTCTAGAAAGAAATTCTTCTTTGGAAAAAAAGACCCTCGAGCTGGGCTTAATCCACGGTACTGCCATTCAGGGACTGACTGTAATCTGTTTAGGCCCATATCCTGTGTTTACAAGTACCAGAATCAAATGCTAACAGTACTCAGTAGTGCATAATTAAATTCTTACTCCCCATTTAAGTCATTGGCAAAACTTCCACTGACTTCAATAGTGCTGGATTAAGCTTTCACTAGAATGTCAGGAGAATTTGAAAAGCAAAATCGATCCAGATTTTGCAAACAGTCCCTTGTCTTTATTTGGATCAAACCAAAACCATAACAAAAAAAAAAAAACTCTTTACCGTGAATGAAATAAGGATAAGGATTCATATTGTGTGTCCTGAATACTTTTCTAGATGATATGCAAAACTGAGTCACTTCAGGGACTACAGTGATAATAAGAATTGCGTAAATACCATGTAGCAAAAAATATTCCTTGGTTAGTCTGCTCTTTTTGGCACAATCTTTCTGGCAGAAACGTATACATTTATTTTGTTGTTGTAGCTCGAGAGCTCCTGGTGAGTAATTCTTGCTCTGCAGATGGTATATGATGTAGATGATTCTTTAAGTCCAATTTCAAGCTGTAGCGCTGTGGTTTATCACAAAGTGTTTCGCTGTAGCCTGATGGCAGGAACTCTGAGAAGCCAGTTTCCAGTGTTAATTTTCAAATAAATCCAGTTGCTTCGTAGGTATATCACTCACTATTAATTTACTATTTAAAACCAAGAAGAAACAGGAGTGCCTGACTGTAGAGGAAGTTCTCCCCTTGCAAGCCCCATCTACACCATGTGGGACAAGGTTGCAGAAGTTTGTGAAACTGCTTACACTGCAGAGATTTTTTTTTTTTTTTTTTTGCACAAAATAAGTATCATTTCATCTTACTATAAAAAAAACCATACCAAAACAAATTCACTAGAACAGAGTACCCTTATGTAGAAATAGCAAACATATTCAGACCATTAATAAACCACAGCTAGAGATGTGTGGAATGGAAGGTGACCTGAGTTTTTCCCTCGATGTCTTAGGGATTATTCTGGCACTCACTGGATGGATGTTTGTCAATAACTGCTATTCCCAAACCTCAGTGGCTTTGTCATAGCAATGACATCTTGTCCTTGCTGCAGTTCCCTTAGGATCAGAAGGAAATTCCCTACTTCCTACTAGGAAAGATGAAGGGTCTATTTCTTCAGAGAAGCAACAGCTAGAAGAAACAGTTCACCCAATTAACAGAAGTCGCTCCTGCTCTGGCGTTGTTACTGCCCTGTGAGGGGACTAGGCTTTCCACTCTTACCAGTTGAACTATATCGGTAACACTCCATCCTTCAGTCCTGTCTTTGAGTTGTCAACATTTTTCTTTGGCTTTAGTAGTGACATAATGGGCTAAGTAGGGCTCAAGCAGATACTGCGTTTCTACGGGGGCACCAGAATAGGACTGCAACTGCTGTGATCACTCACCAGCATGCCAGACCTGGACTGCCCTTCTCTGGCTACACGCTTTCTCTCTCGTCCCCTGCTGCCCCAATATTCCCAGCTCCCCTTCCCTTGGACAAAAGGAGTTGTCTGCTTGTCTCGGCTACGCCTTAGTCTCCTTTTGCCTTCTGCCCCTACCTGCCATGGTCCAAGGGTTCCTGGTACACAACTACAGTGTGTGAATATGATTATGTTTTTCTGACACTTCTCATAAAGCAGTATCACCTGTATGTTGTTCCTCAGCGATTTTTTATTACACCTGAAGATCTGAAAACATGTACGCAGTCAAAATGTTTTTACTTTGTATGTTTTGCTTTCTGGGACATTTTAGCCTTGCTTTTATTCCTATTACATTTCCGCAGTTTTCTGGCAGGTCTTTTTTCTTTTTCAATGAGTGTGGGAATTTTATATATCAGATTGCACCGGAGAAGAAAACCTATCTTTTCAAATATTTATGGGAATAAAATAATAATGCTATTATCTACACTCTTGATTACCAGGATTATCTCATTGTATATATACAGATCTTCCAGATAGGCAGATTATGTGATCAGAAGGTTCTTAGTGGGCCCCAGGCTCAGAGCGCACATTAAAGCGGATCAAGCCTGCTTTAATTCATGTGCTGCTTCGCTAATGCTCCTGCTCTTTCTCAGGAGAATTTCTGAAATACATTGTTGATTTGGGGCCCAGTGCAGTGCCCACTGAGGTGGATGGACAGCCATTGACTTTGATGGACAATAAACTGGGGTTGGCTTGAAGCAACAAGGTGTAAAGAAACACATATTTCACTCTTCCAGCACTCAGTCTTTCACATATGTTGACAGACCTTGAGTACCTCGCTCTTATTTTTTTAACATTGTTAACGAATGCCTCTAGAATCTAGTGACATGTTTCTTTCTAGCTATACACACATCTGAGGTGTTTAAGGGAGCTTAGGAGAGGGCCAGCTGTGTACCTTAGAGAATAGAAAGGAAGTGGAATGAATGCTTTGGCTGACTGACTGAACAGTTTTCAGGCAGGCAATGGGACTTGTTTATAGAGTGGGTTTCCAAGAAGCTGACATCTCTTCATGGCTCAGCTAGCATGTAGCAGTTTGAGTAGTAAATAGAGGAAACCACCCTCCAAATATGCTTTGGCCATCAGCAATTTTTTTAAGATACATGATTGCTTTTTGACTAGGATATGTGCTCTGAATTGCTTAAGCATTTTGAGAAACTTCCTTTATAGAGTTTGAAAACACAATAATGCAGAGGTGAAAGACTCCTTTAGAATTAATGATGGGGACAGAACTGAAGTGACATCCATGCTGAAATGCCACTATCTTAAAATTTTCTTTTCCACTTATTGTGCTTCTGAATGTGCCTGTGGCTCCCCCTCTTTGTCATATCTGTTGGCAAATAACAGAGCTAGAAAATGCCAAGAAATGTGGAGTGGAGAGTGTTATGGGGTAGGAATGAGTTTTTGACATTGAGTCTGAGAAAAGTAAAGGTAGGAGAGAAGCGGAAAGGTCTTTTTACTTAAGAATATAAAAGAATATGAAAATTGTGGGTGATAGAAGTAGACAAGAATAGGTGAATAGATAAGGTGCCTTGGAAGGAGCAATGGGGGTAGACGCAACAGTTGAGGAAAGGAGGTCCTGTGGATGGGGGAAAAAATTTGCTGCACCTCATAAACAGAGGTAGAAGACTTTAAAAGAGTTTAAAATTCAAGGATAGAAAATAATTTAAAAAGGGCTCTAGAAAGTTGTGGCAGCCAAGAAGAAATGACAGTAGGGTGAGTTCAGTAGCACTGTTTTGAGAAGATCAGGCTCTAGTGATTTCATTGGGTAATACTCCTTTCCTCACTTCTCTTGTTTCACAGGTAGGAGGGTAATCTATCATGTATTTATATTTAAAATGTAACTATCCCACGTGTGAGACGAAAATCAGAGCTGGTCATGTTTGGCTCCAGAGTCCACCACAGGTATAGAGTCCTATCAGAAATCCTCTACTTGTCAGGCCTCTAATATTATACTCTGACAACATTATGCCATGGCAGTCTAATCTTCCCTGGGACCCAGTGACTGGCCCGGTTGCGATGCCAAGCTGCCCAATTTAATTTGGTCTTCCCTGAACACCGGCTTTCAGCGTAGGAACAGTTCTATAAAGCAGAGGCGCACTTGTGTGACTACATCCGCAAAGCAAAAGCACAGCCTTCCAAATAGCTTGTGCATGTCTGCTTAATGTCCTGGCCTAAATAAAAGGAACATACCTTCCAAAAATATTATCTTGGAGGCAGACAGCAGTGTGCTTTCCCAAGGGCAAAGCTGAGAAGCAAAAGAGAGTACTGTCGAGCAAGACCCTTCTTTTTGTTTTTAATTTAAGGAAGGCCGGTTTGATTAAGCTTGGGCTGGATGGCTTTCAAATGCAAATCCTCCAGGCTACTTTAGACGAACTTGATATCGTCTTTGAGTCAGACTAGTCTCTTAAAATGCAGCAGGACCAAAAAAGGACTTGTGATTAAGGAGACTGCACATCCTTGGTGTCCTGGAAGCGTGCCAGGGTATGAGATGATATTTCAGTCCTTTGCATTCCTAAGAATGTCCTTTTGTCCCATGAAAGGCTGACATCTTCCTGTGTCATAACAAAATGATGAGCCAGGGAGGGAGGTGTCTGTCTAATGAATCAGTCAAGAGACCAGCTAGCAGGCTCCTGGTAGGCTGATTGACTGTTGCTTTTCTGGGCTCTGAAACGAAGGGGTGTCGGGCTCCGAGGCCAACTCCTGTCCTCTGGCTGCCCCCTGTTGGCTGATCCACCAAGCCTGCGATGGACCTGGCGTCCCCCATGTCTCACTTGCAAGGGCTGGACACAAAGGAAAAAGGTGGTCGAGGAAAGTCACCATTAAAAATCATCTTTTTGTGTCTCCCTTAATGGGACACAAAGTGCTGGAGTTTTTTCCTCTTGCCAAACTTTATGGTTTAAGTTTAAAAGGGTGATGACCACACAGTTAAACTTTTGGGATGCTGTGCTGGAAGCTGGCAGCTACTTTCATTTCTGGTTAGATTTACTTTCATTTCTGGTTCATATTTTCTTTCAGTGGCTTTCCTGCACACAAAATCTCCTGTGCCAAAATCATTGCTAACTCTCTAAGCATAAAACGGCTACATCTGCTAAAAATCACCCTCATAGGAAGCAACTGCATCCAAAATTCCAGATAAGCAAACTATTCGCAGTTTAGGTTAAGCATATAGAAATGTGAATGCCAGAAGCTCTGCCCTCAGCTTTTCAAGTACAAGTTTTCAAGCACCGCAGCGGGTGGGAACTCCAGCTAGCTTACTGAGGGCAGAATTGAGGCATTTCTGCTGTAAAGCAGCTGGGAAAGATATGTCATTTTTCTGCCACAGTAACTTATCTCCCCATAGATCCTTCTTTAGAAGGACGTAAGAACTCTTCTCCTAGACTAGAGGGCCATCTAGCTCAATATACTAGGCTGACAGGGCTACCAGCAGATGCTTAGGAAAAGTATATAAGCACAGGGCACATACAGCATCATCTTTCCTTTGGTGCATCCTCTTACCACCCAGGAGCCACCATTTCTGAGACTTATTATGCAGAGGTTGCATAAGGGCTGTCATATTTATAGCCACTGATGGACTAACTCATTGTCTACAAGTTGCTGTGTTACTAATGCATATTCATGTGTAGCCCTAACTTTGTGAAGTCCATGCAGCTGTAGATGCTTGTCTCTACCATTTTCTGACTAATATATCAAAAGCAATGCAGTGAACTAATCTATTCTGGAGCCATTTCCAGTTCTATTTTCACAACTAGAATCCTCACGTGCTCCCACTCTTTCTCGCCATGGGCAATTCACACCCAGAAAATGCCAGCCGGCCTACCTCACAAGGCAGCTGTGTGCAGCTGTCTTTTCAAGAGATGCCAGGTGGTCAGTCAATTGATAGGCTGTCCAGAATCTTGTAAGCTGTGGGCAGAAATAGTATTCCACGAGTCTATGAAGTGGGGAAATACATGGAATGACTGTCCTGTTTTGGCCCTTCAAGCATGCAGCAGGAGCAGGAAGAACCCTCTTCATAGCTCCATGCTGCAGGATTACAGATGTCAAGGTGGCTATAGCAATGACCATAGTAACTTAGAAGTCAACCCTACCAGCCTTATCTTGTGTGACCACATTACAAGGTCTGGAAGTTAGAACTGTTTTTCAAGCTCAGTTAGATTCCTGGGGCCAGCAGCAATGCGAGTTGCAGAACTTTCCCAGGCCTACAATTTGAGGTGATCATGACGTAAAATGGAGCCAAGAGCAAAAAGTCCAAAGACAGAGCAACAATGAGGGTAGGAGATGCAGGGAGGTAAGAAGGGGAGTTGTGCTACATAGGAAGCAGAGCCAAGTAAGGACCTCCAACGACTCAAGCTGTCAGAAAGAGCATGTCCTTCTACCAGAAGATGTACAGGAGGCCAAGACGAATGGGGTAAGCAACAGTGCTACGATACATTTTCCCATGGGAAGCACAGCCCTGCTTTCTAGGCATTCTAGGAGTCCCCTCTGTGGCTGTGCCCATACGTTCTGCACTTCATCCCAAGACAGCTGAAGGCCAGATAATCTGATCTACCAATCGGTAGCAATGGGAAGACTTTTCAGCATGTGTTGACTGCAAAAGACAAAGATCATGGTGTAAGGCAGAATTACTCTTCTGGGACAGGGAATGGATAGAAATAGGATTTGAGGCCTATGTCCAGCAAACGTAATGGAGAAAAATCATGCACGCTAGCTATGAGCATGGATTCTTTCTGTCCAACATGTGCCAGTTTGCTGCATTCGCAGATGGTGTATCAAGGGAGCCCCAATGGCCAGTTACAGCAATTCCTGCACTAATGTGAACAGAGCTTTTGATTTCATGGTTTGAAATAAAATGACCCAAATATAATTACACAAGCTTATTAATTTATTTGTTATGGGTCGGTAACCCTTCATAGTCTATAGCACCAGTTACAAGAAGGGCCAGGGGGATTAAAGCTTGAATTTAGCACAGTCAAATTCCTATATGGAAATTGGAAGAAACGAAGCACTAAATTGCATGTTTTATGATGATATCTTATTAAGGAACAATTAATGCCCAACTTTGAAAGCACCAAGTTCATTCTGAATGGAAGCAGTATAAAAAGAACAACCTCATGAAGGTTTGAACTGAATGATATATACGCTGGTTATACCCATCTATCCAGTCCTGGAAACATGGATAGATCTTGAAAGTTACTAGTGCAGGATAGCTATTTGTGGCAAATATAACATGGGCTTTCTGTCTGCACAGGGATTTTCTACAGTGGTGCTGGCGGCATTACTGGCAGATTTAGTAAAGTCAGGGAACTGTATAAAGCGTGGCAGCCCATGTTCCTCCTGATGACATCTGGTGCTTTGTCCTCAGGGCTCCAGGAGCATTTCAGATTTCGGTATACACAGGTATTTAGATTCTTCTTCTACAAAGTGAAAAGGAGGTTGTTGGATCAGACTTCTTCCATTCCCAATGCATTAAACTGTTATCATATGAGGTGTGTGCATTGAGTGAATGACTACGGTCTAAACGCACTTCACTGTATTTGGGGGCTTAAACAAAACAAAGAGGCTGTCCCACCCAACTTCAAACAGAACAGAGCTGAAGGGAGTCAGGTGTTTGGTCTGTCCAGTTGGGTGCTGCCCATGTACTTAAAACACAGGAAAGAAATGGAGGACAGCGGTGTTGATGTTGTTTATGTGGGGGGTCTTTGTCAACATGTGGGGTCTTTGTCAACACTCTCAGGGAATTATTATTTCTGTGTGCCTGAGTGGAGAAGCCACTTGATCAATGCACAGGTGTTACAGTATGCTTTTCTGGCATGCAAAAGGTGGCACTGCACTGGCCTTATCAGTTAGACCTAAAGGTAGTCGGGACCTTCACATAGAGCAGCTCACAAGAGGACAAATATTGACCATTGTGGACTTGATTTCAGCCCCAGACCCAGAAGCAAGGGAACTGCATGCTGACTCAAATGCCTCAAACTATCTCTTATGGGCTTTTATCTTGGTGATGCCAAACATTACCACGTGTTTCTTCCTTGAAAACCGTCTTGATGTGTGTGATTCAAAATCAAGGGAAAAACTGTTCAGCAAAAAAAACCTTATTCATTTTTCTTCCTGGTGTTTTCTCTACTCGGTTCATGAGGAGGATACTTACGATGGCTATGTCGGTGTTAATGGCGGAGTCCATGAGTACATCTTCAGCTCAAAAGGCACTTTATGCCTGAGTGACAATCTGGTGGCCTCCATAACATAGGCCTGCTCGTAAGCTTAATATTAGATAACATGGCTAAGTGTCTTTCCTCAGAAGTGGGAGCTATGAGGATGAACCCTTTTAGGTGAAAAGGATCTCAACCTGGATCCCATTTCCTGGGTAAGTGTCTAAGGTGATGGGAAGGGAGTATCCTGAGGTGGCACAACATTTCAATTCCTTTTCCAGAGTTTGCACTAGATTCTTTTTTTGAGGTACATATAGCCAGTTGGAGATGGCAACTTTCAAACTACAGCACAAGCATGATTATTTATAGAATTTTTTCTGCCATATGCTATAATTAAGAAAAACCTGGATAATGGTGATGTCTCTAGCCTTTGGATGCCTTGCTGTTAAATTAAATGGCTGTTCTTTTTTTTTGAGGATCTAGACTATTACACATGGCTGTAATGCTTTTTCTAAATTGGAGTAAAGATGATGCATTTGACCAGGGCAATAAAACTGAATCCTGCAGGTGATTATTTTATTGGAATTCATAGAAGCTTATTATAGAAATGTAAGAAGGAATCAGGCTATCACTTCAGAAGGAGAGAAAAAACTGACCCTAACCTTCTCTCAGCACTGAAATGAAACCCAAAGTTATTTCACTAATTTTATAGAAGGAGTCTTATTAGGTCTCTACTGATGCTTGACATTTTGCCAAGTTCTTTCTTTCCTGCTGCTTTTCTCACAGGATGCAATGAAATTCAGCCTTCATAAGTTGCTTAGGGCCTCCTCCAAAATCCCAACCCATGGTTTCAGGACCTGCTTTCCTCATTCTGAAGATCTTGTTGCTGAACCCAGATCTGTTGTCAGTCTCTAGCCGGGGTCTGCCTGCCATTGCATCGAAATGCCACATCTTCCAGAGGGCAGCTAGGGTGCTGAGAATACTTCAGTATCACAAGACACAGTGAGCAATAGGTTTGTTGAAGGTGGTGACAAAGGGCATCTAGAGAAATGTGAAGACTGGTTTACACTTCAGTGACTTCTGTGCAATATAGAATCATAGAATAGATTTATGTTGGAAAAGACCCTTAAAATCATCGAGTCCAACCGTAAACCTACCACTGCCAAGTCCACCACTAAACCATGTCCCTAAGAGGACATACAGTATTCATTAGTAGTCATTTACCTTACTACTGTAGGTAGCTTTACACTACCAAGCTCAGGTGCTGCTCAGCGCAGCTGCAGCAAGACACAGCAAGGCCTGGATTGCACCTTAGGCTGGAGGTGCTGAAGTAGCTCACACTCAGATTTGTGCTGTCAGCTTCACCCATTAGGGATATATGAGCTGTCTGGTTTAACGCTAGTTTAGCTCTGCATGCATGATCTCTGCCTTCAGTGCTGCCAGTCTGTTGCATTAACATACCCAAAGGTTGCAAAGAAAGAGTGGGAACAAGGATAGTAGCAGTCACTGAAGGGGAAGAGAGCCTTCAGGCTTTGGTTAAGCATTGAGCTAAGGAATCGATGTAGGCCAAGAGTTTCAATTTTCCCCTGACCCTTGAGATATTCAGTGGTACTGCTCAGCTTGTACGAAAGCAGCTGAAGGAAACCTCTTAGCAAAGAGTGAAAAAACTGACCCTGCTAGAGGCAGGGCTTGGGTTGGCAATGGTTAGGTCAAAACCTTCCTCTTGGGAGAACACCTAGGAGAAGCCCACTCACCATGGCTGCACTACAAGGCTGTTCATTTTAAAAGTGAAGTTCTTATGTGATAGCCTTTCCACATTTTTTTCCCTGCAGCCTGCATTTGGCTGCCGAAGTACAGCTGATGTGCTGGTGCTGCTGATCCCACGGTGCCACAGTCATAACTCTTCTTTCTATTGCATTACACGACTCCTCATCAAGACCTCATGGCTGCAGTGTCACAACTGAATTAAAACATCATAAAGAAGTCTTTGCGGAACTGGAGACAAGATTATTCTGAATGCAATGCAGAATTGTAGGAGAAATGTGCCTCTGACTACTTGTAGGTACCCAGGGCACAATTCAGGTGACCAAGAAAGACTAGCCAAGAGATCTAGGTGCTGTACAGTCAGCTTGGTTTTTTTTGAGATATACATAGGGGTGCTAATTTCTGGTATGCCTTTGTGAGTACCATTGCTTGAATTCTACAAGAAACTAAAAAGATGCTGCCAAAAAAACAGAGTGCTGAGGCCTGAGAAGGGGAAGAAGCAAAACCAGTCTACCTACTTCAAAACTTGTTTGAAACACCTTAAAAGGTTTCTGATGTCAGGTAAAGGTCATAAACAGAACTTACTTCAAAAAATTCTAGGAACATAGTTAGTGACTAATTTAGTTCATTTCATTTTGCTGTAAAATACCAGAATATGAAGTGGAGCAGGACAAACAGCTATCCACCTAATGGTTATCACTGTGCCTTCACCTAGAAAATTACAAGGAATGTGTTATTTCTGTCCCTGGTCCACTCCTGTTAAGCTGAGTATGTGGTGTCTCCTACACCCCTGTTTTTGTGTTTTATTCCTGAAAGACTTGATTCATCAACAGATTACTTCCATTTTATGGTAGGGTAATTCCACTGATTTCAGTTAAATACAGTGGAGTTATTCTGGAATGACAGAGCAGTGATTTCAAAAAATTATCGTGTTCTTATGGCCGCTTTTTGATTTATAAAATGGGGCATTTCAGTCGTTATGGCTCTTAAGAATTAAGATGGCCAAATAAACAGATTGACAACAATGCCTTTGTCACCCTTTTGCGTCTGTGCCTGTGTGTGTGTGAGAGGGGGACCCTCCTGTTGCATTATCTCTTTCCAGCCTGTCCGGGTTCCAGCTGGTCCCACCGCTTGCTAGTCCAGCAGCAGTGTTAGTTCACTGCACGTAGGATAAGCCATTTCATTCATGGCTTTGAGCCAGAGCTGCAGACCGCCAAGGAAGGGAAGGACCTGACACTGCCTCCCATTGCTGCAAATCAGGATAACTTTGTTGATTTTAGTGGCACTAGGCAGCTTCAGAGCCAGAGAGGAGCCTGGCCTGCCGGGATCGGTTCCTGTGTGGGGAAGGACAACTTTATTCTCCCGGCATCCCTTGAGTGTATACATGGAGTCACAAAAAGAAATGCTGGAGAAAAGAGAAGGTGATGCTTAAACCACGACAAAGGGAAAGCACAGACATGGAGATATGGGAATTTCAGGGTATTAGAAAACTCTTTGGGATTGGTGATGCATTTTGTATGACATTTACTATCTTTTCTTTGATGTGCCAGAAAGGAAAAACAGGAGAACAGAGTGTTTCCTTTTTACCCCAAACTAAGGCTCATGGCCAAGTTTTTAAATATACATATTTAAACTAACCATTTAGGAAATGAGTAGCACAGGCCAACCCACCCTCACAAACCAAATTTCCTCAAATAGGAAAGAATAAATCTGTGGGGACAATATTTCATTTATTAGGTTCCCAGGGAAAATAAGGGATAAGAACTGTAAAGATGAAGTTGGCAGCCAAGGCTGAGGATAAATACTTGAAAGAATCCCATCAATTCTGGAGGGAATTCTAATAGGCCTGTGTCATCTTTACTGGAAGCTGTTTAAACATGACTAACATTGTGAATTTTTGGCTGTACAGCTGTGCCTCTGTTAGAGGTTAATAGTGGTTTCAGTGGGTCAAACGCTTGACATAATTACTGCCTGGGTTCAGGGTGCTTTGGAGGGCTTTTCAGATCCTTTATGCAACTTCTCCCATGCCACAGTGATGAATGGCTACTTGGCTTTCTCAACATCACCAGTGCTTTGCTGCCACCAGCCAAGGGACTGTTTCTCTACTGCATTGAGTCTGAAGGATTTAAAGTGGAGGCTTTTTCCAGGTCTCCACTAAATACCTTTCTGCTCCTAGCACTTCCTAATAGACCATCACTGGCCTACCTGTCTTTCATCATATAAAGCTCCCTTCCCAGTGCATAGATTCTTTGGGTCTCAGGCAAGTGTGTGGTCTGAGGCATTAAAATGCAAACCGCAGTATGGGACTCTTGAGGGTCGCGTGCCATCTTGCTGTCATTGCCTTCCTTGAGCTTTTCACACTAATAACTGTGATGTTTTTTCTGATGCTGTAAGATGTTGGACATACAACATTATATTCACTGCTTGTTTTCTCCTCTCTCACCTGAGGCCCTTTTCCACAAGTTATTGTTTGTTTTGTAAGAGATTCTGCCTCATATTTTGCCTGATTACATTACCGTCCTAGTTAATAGGCAACGTTAATTATATTAACATAAAGAGAGCTGCATTTTTTTTCTTCATATTATACACATTGCTTAAGTGCATTTGGTTTTGTGCGTTCCTGAAGGAATAAATAAAAGTGGGGTTTTTTTGTTTGTTTGGTTGATTGGTTTGGGATTTTTTTTAGAAAGCAGAAAGGAGAAAATGTTTTCTCCATCAGGCAGGCTGACTTGGAGAGTATGAAGTCACCTGTACAAGCAATGCTTCTTTATCCAAATTCATAATTAATTCTACAGACAAGAGACATCCATCTGTCTATCTATCCATCCATCTATTCTTTGCCACAATTATTTATATTGCAGTGTTTGAAAAGGTTACTATGAACATTTAAGTGCCATGATTTTTTCACTCTACTGACAGGGTTTGGCAGTCAAAGGTCACTGATAGTGTGAATTGCTATGTAGAATGTAGATGCTTAACCTCCTTTGCAGCACCCAAGAAGGTCCCAGACATCTGATATTTCATGGTCCTGGTTATTGCAAACAGTTCCAAATTTACTTTCTGAGGTAATCTATTGGTAACCTTTTTCCCAGAGATTTTTGTTTCTGTGTGCTTTCTTGAATTTGCAGCTGTTTAGTATGTCAGAGAGTAAACAAGTCATACCTGCCTGATCTTCCCTCTCACCCTTCTGTCCCCCTCTCAGGACAGATTCTTTCCAGAGTCTACTTCTCCTGTTCCTTCTCACTGATTTTTGCAGGAGTACAAAGGACATGGAGAGAAACAGAAGGGTGACTGTACTTTATGAGATGAAGAAGGAATCTCCATATTTTTTAAATAGAATAATGCAATAAAGTGGTTTCTCCTCTGCATATGTCAAGGGAGTTTGAGACCTCGTCCATCCCCTGTGGAAGTACTTTTTATGACCTCTGAATCTTTCTCTGGGAAGATGCTTTGAGGATAAATATGGTGCTGTCACAGGAATAAGCGGGTTTTGTTTCTAAGCTTCATTTTTGAGTCCAACCTGGCATTTGAAGCCTAAACGATGCATGAATTTCAGAGGTGCTGACCATCAAAAGCTCTTACTGGCTTCATTTGCAGTTCTGATGCTCCAGGGACCAAACTAACTGAGACAGGCACCTAAGAAAGTCCTGAAGTGTGTAACTGAAAGCACACACGTTTGAAACCTCAGCTCCTGGTGATTCCAAGTCCTCAGTGAAGCTTCTCCACATGACCTAGAATTACATCAATTCCAATACTAGAAAATGACACTGAATGCTGCTAATGCATTGACCACTGCAAAAATCCACTCTCAGCACTGAAACAAGGAGAAAGGGTTTGCTTGATATTCTTTAATGTTTAAACTTTTTATTACTTTCATAAAAAAAAAAACCCTCATGAAGGAATATAACAAATAAATGATGTTGAATGTTGGTACAAATTGAAATATAAAATGCTTCTATTGAAGAATAAAGCAGTGATAAAACTGACAAAATAACAATCAGATATAAAGGATGAAAAAAAGAGAAAACATCACAAATATAAAACTGGATTTGGTAAAATGTTATGGTACTCTCAAAATAAATAGTATCACAAATATTATATTAACACATTGGATCACTCTTTCTGTTTTTATGTAAAATTATTACCCTTAGAATCCTGTTGACATCGTGCCAGAATTAACCGTATGTATAGAAGGCCAGAAATCTGGTGTATGTTGTGAGAAGGGATTTTATGAAAGATGTCTCCAGCTGTAAAGTAAAAACAAAAACAGAGAAACAACCAAAGCAGCCAGCAGCTGAAATACTGTTGCTTGCCTTGAATTAACTGGTTCTTCATGAATTTTTGTCCCTGTAGTTTCCAGTTTTAGAGCATGTCTACTGGAACTTTTTTTTTGCAATGACTTCAGATTGGCCAGTCCAGTCCTGCTACTGCCTTGGGCGTCCCTGCACCGCACTCCATTGTGTAGCGTAGACTTGCATAGAGACTGCACCACGTGCTTGGTAGCTTGCTTCAACATCAAGTTAGAGTAAGCTGCCCCTCTCAAATTTTCTTTTAGCTTAGGGTGAGTGTTCACAAGGGAAGTGAGCATTGGGTCCCCTGGGTGCTGTAAATTGCCTTCTGTGCACAAGCTTCCCCAGGCAGAAAAGCCCTTGAAACCTGACTCTTCCAACCAAAAGTAGCTGTTGGACCCATGCTTTGACATCTTCATGCCGTCATGAAGGTCTGAAAGACCTGCTACAGTTCAGCTTGGGCTTTTTTCCTTAGGCCATTACATGGTAAACAAGAATTTCCTTTCCCTTAATCCCCACACTTTCAGTGGGCTACCAAGTCAAGATCCTTCTTGCCTGTTCTTTTCACAGATCTTTACTTGTGAGCAATGCTTTAAGTTTTAGGTAACTTAAGTTACTTTCTGCACAGTGACACAACTTGAGATTGGGCAAGGACAGGCAGTGCTCCCACATGGTTGAAGCTAGGCTAAAGCCTGGTGGTCAGGGCACTCTCCAGTAAAGTGCAGTGTGAAACCTCACCCAGGGTGCAAATGGTAGTTTTTACTGCTGGAGATGCTGTATTTCCTGATGAATTTAGTGTTGTCAGGGTTTCTAACAGACACAGCATAAGTATCTTACCACCCAGCTCCAGTGCATCTGAGAAGTAGGCCCCTGTCTGCACTGGGCAGGAGTGGGACCTCCAAAATAGGGGCCGTGGGAGACTGCTCCACGGAGTGAGGGTGCTGACTGGTTAGGGTATCTCCAGAGTCAGAGGGGCCGCATCACTCTGTGACACCCTCGGGCAAGGGAGGAAGTCTGGTGTTTGCTCTACTCCAAAGATGAAGAAAAACTCTTGAGAGAGCAGAATTGACCTGGTTTCTCCCTGTCTATTCATATAATATGTAACTAGATACTGTCTGTCAGTACTTGTATTGTAGATCTCTCAAGCAGAGCCAGATACCTTTTGCATGCTAGGCAGACACTCAGAGTTTATGTGGATAAAAGCTCCCTAAGGGGGGGACCATGGCCCAGATCCGATAAAATATTCAAGTTTCTCACTTCCCACTTAAATCAATGATCAGCTATTAACTGCCAAGCATTTCAGGAGTACTCCTAGTGCCATGGAAAGATCAAAGAGGAGCAAGACCTTAACCTGGTAGTGAGATATTTGTACAAGGAATGAGGTATTTCCAGAGAGCAATATATATACAAGGAAGAAAAATAGGCATACTGAAAGCAAAGAGCCATAAACTAGATTTTGGAGTTAATGAAGGAATTCTGTGCATCCAGAGTATTGTCTGTGGAACAATGGTTTGAAGAGGAATGAAAAGAGAACAAGAGAAATCAGAAATACTAGTTCTGTTTTAGTTCTGTTATATCCTTCTTGCATGACCACAGACAAGCAATCTGAATGTGGATTATCAAAAGAGTTCAACTCACATTTAAGCACCAACACAGCAGCATCAATGGTGATAATAACAGTAAAAATGTGCATCTCAGGCTGTTTTGAGAAAATTTTTATTTTAAAATAATATATTTTAAAATACCATAAAAATGGATGTGGTTGGTATTACCCAAGTATACTTTGAAGAGGGAGGAAAGAAGGTGATCTGAGGCAGAATCTCAGAGATTTGAAGTCTCTCAAAAATTAGAAGTTCCTAGAGAAAAAGGGGAAGACTGAGGAGATGAGAGACCTAAAAGCCAAGGGAGAATAAGATTTTAGCTATGTTGAAGTCACCTGACAGATCAAGAAGGGTGAAATCTTTGACAGTGGTGAGATCACTAAGTTTTTTCTGTGGACTGCTAGGAGAGGTATCGGAAAGAGTCTAGGGTAGAAATGGAGAAAAGGACTTCAGGCGTTGACTGCAAGAAGCATATTCAATCAAGCTGATGGTGAAGAGAGGAGAATGGGAGGGTGGGATGTTGGAGAAGCAGAATGAAGATTATTTTTAAATTTTTTTTTTCCTAAGATAAGACTTACTGTGAGAGAAGAGCCGGAGGACACTAAGGTGCTGAAGAATAAGCTATAGGGAGATCATACAAGAGTTCATGTCATGAAATGAAGCATCTGGGGCAGGTGGTGTGGTCAGAGAACGAGAGCAGACAAGAAACGTTTGCAGATGAAATGAGAGAAAAAGTTACAGGTGAGGAAGATGGAAGAGAAGGCCAATAAAAAGGAAGAAAAAATTTAAACTAAACATTGATAATTTTCTTTAGAGAGGAATTGGCAAGATCAGATATGGAGGTAGAAATGAAATCTGGGAAAGTAAAGGTAGCAAAATTGCCAGAGTCTCTTCCTTCCCTCCTCTCCCTTGGTCCCAGTATGCCACTTAGCATGTTGAATCCTCTTCTACTACTCATAAAATCTCTCCCAACTGTAGCAGTTGCTGTGGCAGCATTAAGTATTTGAGGAAGACCGTGCTAGGCAATGTGGAAATGACAACTACCGGTGGATCTTGGACATATTGGTCTCCATTTTGTAACACACTTGCACCGCTCCTGCTCTTGTTGTGCAAAGGACCATGCCAGTGGAAGGAAGGAAAACAAGGGCAAAGGGGAGATCAGGAGAAGCAGATGAACCATTAAGATAAATGGGCTGTAGGAGAAGGGGAAGCATCAGAGTGTTTGGCTGAGTGCTGTGTTTGGCTAAGAGGAAGTAAAGTGAGTGGTCCTTTTCATGGGTGGGAGAAGTTATGAAGGAACTATGAGTGCAATCAAAGCACGAAGAAACAACACATGAAGCTGCAAATCAAAAAGGCTGAGGCTGAAGTCTCAGATGAAAAATTGTGATGAAAAGCAAGAGAATCCAGAGCTAAAATTAGAGGGGAATGCTGATAGAGAGGAGTTGGAGGAATAAGGAATGGCAACATGGACAGAGGGGAAAAGAAATGTCATCTATAGTGCTGTGCAGAGGATAAAGAATGGGAAAGGGAAGGAGAAAGGGCTTAGAGGAGAAACCCAACTTCTTCTCCATAGCCAAAGTCAGGAAGGGAAGGAGAGACGAGGAAAGCCCTCTGTAAGCGAAGGCGGCTGCAGACAACAAGCAGAGACCTAGTCTTTGCGAGAGCGAGATCTTCACAGCTCCTGCAGGAAAATTGGGAAAGCCTACTTCCTCAGTTCATGGAGGGCAAAGGAAGGGAGTGAGACAGGATAAACTTATCAGTGTCTGTGAAGAACTTAGATACAAGGTGATAGGAATGTTATATAAGGAAAGAAGGTAGATTTTATTCCTGAATATTTTGTTTCCAGAATCTAATTAACCATATTCACAGCAAAGCTGTGAGAGACGGAAGCACAAAAGGGAAGGTTTCAGGAGAGACTACTTTAAAATGTACGTGCCGGGAGCCAGCTTTTAGAAAATCATTTTAATTTCCCCTGATCTTGTCTGGATAGAGTTCAAAAGCCTTTTAAATCTTGTTTTGGCCTTATGCCTTCATAGCTGTTTATTTCCTATGATTTTTATCCAACTCAAACTTTGGGGGCTATTTCACCGAGCTGGTTCAAATTTAGCTGATACATCCCTTCTTTCTTAGAGTAATATCTTAAATGGCTGGAACTTCCTAATGGTATGAGCTTTTCTGTGATAAGTGAAAGAAAAGAATGATGCTGGCTGCTTACTAAGAGCCTGGTGCCAGACAAGACAGTCCAACCTTTAGACAACCTTCAAGCAGAGCTGTCAGAAGACAGGACTTTCTGTCCTGCAGGTTTTTGCAACAGTTCAACATGTATTTTCATCCAGAATCAGGACCAAAAAAAAAAAAAATTTGAAACCTCACATAGCAGTAAAGTTCTTCAGAAAATTTTGTTGTAATTCAAATTTTCAAAATGTTTGCCTCTACTTAGTCACACATTTATCTTCACAACTGCTTGAATGCCCACAGAGTCTCATGAGGGTTGCACTTCAGATGCCACTGGAGGCATGGCCCTCCTGCTGGCCTCTGTCCCCTAGCACACCAGTCCTCTGGAGCTGACGAGGCCCAGCAGCGCATCTGCTGTGGACAAGACCATACAACTTCAGAGAAGAGGTTTTTCTAAGTGTCGTGGTGGGGAGTTGTTGTACATCATAGTAGTCATGTGGAGGCCCGAGGCTATTTGGGCAGACAAGGGCCTTCTAAACACAGCAAAATATTTTTCTGTAGGGGTTTGTGGAAACAACGTTTTTTGTAGGGGATCTTTCCTGGGCAGCTTCAGTTCAGAGCCATTTCTACCCAAGAAATACCACCCCTTCCCACACGGGCTCTGCTTGCCTCGCCCGGCGCTGGGCGGTGCAGGAGGGCCTCGCGCGGGGCCGCGGGGGCTCGACGGTGCTTGTGAGGACCTGCCTGACTAGACTTGCTTAAAGCCCGAATGGGCACTAGAGGTGACCGGGAAAAGAGGGTTGTGCCCTTCTGGGTTTTTTTTGCAGTCTGTAAAGAAAGCCTGAAAAGTATTTTCATTTTTCAGCTCTTTACATCGACAGATCCTTTTTCTATTGGTCATTCAAGCCGATTGTGGGCAAGAAAAGAAGTAATGAAATGGTGAAGTCAGAAGACACAAGTGGAGGGAAGCTGAGGAGAGAAAACACCTCAGGCAGGCAGTTTAAAACTCTGTTGTTTTTCTTAACACCTATTTATCTTCAGTGGATTAACAATTTAGTAAATGGCACCAGTGTCAAGGAGTTACCACCTTAGTCCCTGCAGTTCTGGCGAAACTGGGACCACATACATTCTCAGTGGGCACGTCTACGTGACTGATGATACTGAAACACATATATCAATTATAAGTCCTGCTGTTTTTATTTTGGCTGAAGTCTGTGTAAAGGAACTTTCCTATTGGCACTGTGTAAGTTTATTGAAGCCAGTGAATTGATTTATAATGAACCGGAACGTTCATATTAACGTTATTCACACCAGCCTGCACGAGACCAGGAAGCAAAAGATGGCTGAGGGAGAGTTCCACAGTCAGCATAAGTTCATTAGAGATTGTCCTGCCATCAGAAAACATAGGCTTGCCCTCTGCAAGCAAGGGCACGACATGTGTCCAGGGCTGAGTGTCCCTTTGGTGGCAGCTTAATCTCAGACTGGCCTAAACCAGTCATGAAACCACAGCCTCGTATGCTTTCCTTAGTCTTTGAGTCTGAGGTCCCCTGCTAAAGCCAAGCAGAACAAGATATGGTATTGGCAGTCTTTTTAAGGAAAAAAACGAGGAGGAAAAACTGCCTCAGGGAAATAAATGTCCCCTTCCTTTATCTCATAGGACTGTTTAGAAATATCCTTAGTGAATTATCTTTATGACAGGAACTTTCAGAAGCACCTCAGGAGCACAGGTCTCCTCACCAGGTCAAAAAGTGAGTTTCACACTGTGAGGCTGGCTGCAGGTGGTTTAGCGAGCGTCAATAGTTTTGAAGAAGGCAAGATTTGTGTTTGCCCTCTTAAGCTCTGGCATAAAGGTTTGGTTTGGTTTGGTTTTATCCAGATGACCACTAACGTGGTGAAGATACCTCACTGCTAAATCCTGTCTGGAGACAGGGACCCTGTACGAGGTAGCCACAGGCCTTTCCTTTTTAAGCATAAAAAGCTGTGTCTCTTATCGTATGCAAGAGTTATTCCACAATAAAAATACAGTGAAGACAAGGCTCTTAAGTTTTACCAACGGAAAACTCACTGAAGTCAGCCTCACATGGGGTACAGGGCTGATCTTAGTGAATTTATCTTATGGCAAAACTAAAGCATGTTGCCTGTGCTGTGCTTTTACCTCTGGCTACACAAGCATATTGCCTGTCTGGGGGGGTAACAGAAAGCACCAATATAAAGACAGTTTAGGTGAAGCCAGCAGTCTCTCCTCACCTATTTTACGGCACAATAAGGCTGTCTTGGTCTCTGCTGGTATTTTTGCAGCAGGATTCTGAATTTGTGTTGATTATCCATTGGCAAAAGCTACTTTTTTTGCCTGTAAAGATAGTCTCGGCAAAACAGGGTTGCAGCTCAGACAGAGGGTAGGAAAGCCTCCGCGAGGGGATTGCTGCTAAGACACACTTGCATGCAGCACGTACATCTGCATTCTTAGACACATTAGCGTCAAGAAACCCCAGCACACTGGGAAGTTAGCGTGGGCTAAGCTGTAATGCTCGCTCTCTGCGCACTGCTGTTATCCTACAATTTTGCCTCAGGACAGGCTTAGCCAAGCCTGCCTACATCTATCCGTATGAATAGCAAGTATTTCACAGAAAGCAGGAAGCAAACCAGGTGGGCTTGCCGGCCAGGGGAGTCATGGTTGTATTTACAAGGACTGAGTGCATATTGAGCGCCTCGCTCCATATTCCCTTGTTCCTTACACGTCCAGCTGGTTTTTGCAAAGATGCTTTCCAGGGCTTGTTGCTTGCAGCCCGCATGTTGCTGACATGGGGAGGCCTGGGATGGTGGGCCACACTGGTTTGGCGTATGTCAGCTTAGCTGCTGTTCGCCTGCTACCGCGGCTAAATGCACTTAGGAGCCTTCTCCCTCTTTCACCCCTCCGCTTTTTTTTTTTTCCCTTTTGGTGGAGGACAGAGGAGCCTTTGAAAGCTTTTGATAAACTTATGTAATTGGGTATGTTTTCCAAAGCACGGCTCTGTTCTTTCCGAGGGCTTAGCTAAGAACATTATTCCGATTCTTCTCTAGGCCTTCAAAAGTGCCGATCCTTTCAAACATGTGCAGTGTGAAGGATTACAAATTTGTTTTTCAAAGGACCCCAAATCCCTGCTGCTTTCATCAGTTCCCCTCCTTGTGCCCCAAGTTTTCCTTTCCCCCTGCCAGCCTCATAGCCCCAGCTCCAAGCTGCAGGACGCTGACACTCCCTCTTCTCCCGTCCCTCCACCTCTCACTTTTTCATCTTCTTTTCAGCTCCCCCCAGCCCGTACCCCCCAATATTTTTTTATATGCAAACAAAAGTGCAGAGAAGCATTGCCATGGCAGCAATGCCGCAGTGGGCCCTCCCCTCTGTGTGGATGCGAGCCCTAAACTTTTAAAATAATGGCCTGAAAAGAACAGGAAGGGGACAGCTTGAGGCAGAGAAAGGGAGCGAGGGAGAGTGCAAAAGCAATGAAAAGTGGGACAAAACCATTGGAAATGCATTCAGGCTGACATCACCACCCTTTCCCACAGTGGTCATTCACTTAGGAGGCTCCAGTGTCCATTCACTGTCTTAAAGCTAGCTTTCTAGAGCCCTGGGAGACCATCTTTCCCGGCCTGAATGCCTTTTTTGTTTTGAAACAGTGAACTGTTTCTGAAACCCTGCATAAAGGGCTGAGTAATTCACTGCAGTTGCCAGGAAGTCTGAGCCACTTGTGAGCTAACAATAGTTAACTTTATCTGCCGGCCCGAGCCCCCCTTCCAGCTGTAGGTCCCGAATTCTAATAAGGGCTTTACTCATGCCTCTGAGGTTATGGTAATATTTTATACATCTTTTTTCATTAAGACACAGTCATAGCTACTGTTGAGGCACCGGAGGCAAGTGCTGTCGATTGACGAGGCGGGGGTGGGGAAAGGGGGGGAAAGAAGGAAAATAGCTTTTTATATCAGGCAGGCAGTTTGGCCATTTTATACTAGAAATATAAACTTCGTTTGGGGGAAAAGGGGAATGTAAATTTTAAAAAATCGCATTAGAAACCCCAGAGTCAAGCAAGACCTTATGATTGTTTTCTGTCTGTGAAACAGCCTCAGCTTTTCATATTTTGGGGTTGTTGGTTTTATTTTTTGCTCTCCTTCTTCTCTGTCCCTGCACTGCAGGCATGATGGTGACAAGGAAGAGGGTGAATCATGAGGGAAGTAGATGAATTTGTTTGGGTTTCCCTTTTAATCCGGATTTGGATGTTGATGCTCAGAAAAATTCTGCACAGTGACAGCTATGTATAAGTGGTGACACAAAACAGTGATTCATGCAACGGTCCTGCAACACCGATAACCATGGCGTGCCTTTGAAAGATGTGGATCATCAATTTTCTTCTTTACCTTCTGAACTAGTTGCTTTCCTGAGAACTAATGAAATCAAGTTCAGTGCAAGAAAAGTTCTAAATTATCCCTTTGTCCTCCAATGTTTTGGAAAAGAAAAAAAAGATATTGCTTATTCCTCAGTTTTAAGCAAGTGATCACTCGGAGTGGAATTTATTTCAGAGCACTGCTGTGAACATTCCTGTTCAAGGTAAAAGATGGCACAGCTTGAACAACTCTTCTATGTTCGGAAGAGTTGGTGTACATGTCTTGGTGTACATGTCTTGCTCGCTCTGCCTTGAGAAATAGCATTAGAAACGCCTGGATGAGAACAGAAGCACATCTTTCAAAGTTCCACTCAATACTTTATTAATGTTTATAAAAAGTGATTGAAAGATGCATACAGGTTTTGTAAAACTAAACCACAGAGATGTACTCGATATACTCCCCTAGCACAGCAATACCATTTTCTTGATCTGTACTCATCGCACCAACTGATGCCAGTGGGAGCTGCATATGTTGTGGATGAGGTCACTATAGGGTCGCTGCATAGTAAATAAGTTGCTTGGGGTAAGTTCAAGTATCGAATCGCTTTCATATCTCCTCTCCAAGTGACCTTTACCAGGGGGGAATATCATGCTCTGATGGAGTGACAGATTTGAACTGGCCCTTTTCCTGTCTAACAGCAGTGACTTCTGAACTTCGCTGTGGGTTTGTCTTGACAAGAATGAAAAGCTGCTTTCAGAGGGTGGAGGCTCACAAGCTATGCATTGTGTGTGCACACATGTGGGTGCACATACGTCCCCCCCCTCCCCAAATACTCTCTTTTCCCCTAATCCTGATGAACTGTGGGAGCAGAGTCAGGTATCAGATGGCAGGGCCCACAGGTAGCAGGCAGAGAGGAGAGCGGGGATGCGGGAGAGCTGTTTTACAAAAGACATTTATCAATCATGAACTAACTGTAAAGCCATCAAAGCCACCCCAGTGGCCCTGACTGAAAGCTCTGATCTGCTGGTAGTGTAACTTTCAGAGCTCTCTTGGCATGGACCGATTCTGCTCTTGAGCTGAAAACACGTGAGCTGACAACACATTTTGACAACCCATTTAAATAAAATGAATTTATTTGCTAATCCTTTGGGGGGAGGAAGTATAAATTAGAGGGACTAAGAGCATACAATCGAGAGAAAAGGAATCCAGCTTTCTAATTTACAGTGACCTTCAGGATTCACCGTAAACCTTTACCACCCGCAAATGAACATTTCATCTCATTCTGGAGATAAGTTTCCACGCATGTAAAAAATCTGACTGCTTTTTTACATGTCCAAATGCAGACCAAGCTGTTTTGAAAGCCATGGCCTGTGATGTGGACTTAAAATTTGTCCCTTAATATATTATTTTGCCGCATGTGTCTGTATGACGTAATCACTTTCTAATCATCTCCTCCCTCTCAGAGCACCGTAAATACTCCAAGCAACTGTATGCCTCGACTAGATGGAGTATGATTTCATTCTCTCACTCCATTGGGCTATCTACCCACTTAAATGTGCAATACCGAGGAATCACCATTAAATTTGGGCGTGATAGGATGCTAAAAAAAAAAGACACAAAACCAGAAAGGATTAAAAAAATACTCCTGTATTTCAAACTGATAGGCAGGATTTCTTCTAGAAAAAGACAGTGACTGAGATTTTTTTCCTTTTTAGATAACCAGGTCAAATATTTTACACCCTGTGTTGTGAAACCTCAAAACCTCAGCTGTGGAGTTACCTGGGATGGAGCCTCTCCACGGCTTTTATGTTTTACTTGTGCTTTCAACTTCCATAAAGCAGTATCTTTGATCTCAGTGCCCTGCTCAACCCCTTTTGGCTCCTAATGCTCTGTCCTCTGCTTTTAGTGACTTCCTTTTTTTCTGTTTCTAAGCCTGGTCTCTCTTTCCTTCTGTTCTGGCAGACCTGTCTCTCACTCCCTGAGTTTTCATTATTTAGTGACATTCTTTCTCCTCTTCTGCCACCTGGGCTGTGTCTCGCTTGTTCTTGTTCACTCCCCCTTCAAAGGCCTCTTTGTTTCCAAGCTCTCCTGTTGGACTTAGCTTTCTTTTTTATTAGAAAGTTCTGGCTCAGAAAGCCTCAGCATCCTGTCAAGGACCACGTTAGCTCCTGGTAAGTGTGTCCTACAGCCCTAGAGCTGCTCAGAGCTACCTTGGGATCCAAAACTCTGTGAAGAACAAATGGCTAGCAGCACACAGCTCACTCAGACAGTGCTCTGCTCTCCTCCTGACAGCCTCTGTCCTGGAAGCAGCAAGGTAAAAGATGCTCCATATTCATTGTGCAGGTTTGACTTGCCATGAGGCTCCTGCGTGAGATGATCTGACAGCTTTCCACCCATTTGTGTCATGGGGACAGCATGAAACCACAGAAGGTGAGCTACAAGAACAGACTGTAACTTTGCTGGCCCAGTTCTTCCACTGGACAGGAATGGCTACCCAGGCTTTTCTGCACCTGGCTTAAGAGAGGTCTCTGCTGAATCAGAAATAGCAGGGGACCCTTAGCAATCATATCTGACACTGAGGGCCACAGCATTCCTCCTCACTCTCTTCCTCATGCAAGGGCTCAGGAAAGGCAAGTGTTGTGAAAGCTGTAAGAGAGTTGTGTACGTGTATAAAGGGATGTTTACACCAGTTCTCAGCTAGGATCTCTATTACAAGATAAAATTGAGGCAGGAGAAAAGGCCTTTCCTCTTTTTACACCTTTAGAGAGTAAATATTCTAAAATAAAACTGCAGAAGAGACAGCAAACCCAATGCAAGTCTTTGTTATACCCAGCATCAGCATACCAAAGTCACTGGCATGAACCCAACGTTTGGAGTTTGCCTGTTCATTAGCTGGATTGCTCCATTCTGACGGTGCACTGGTTTAGCACTGATGTAACACCTTCACAGTCAAACTCTGTCAATCCAGTTTGAAAGACTTTAAGCGTTTCCTTCAGGTGGCCAGGCAAGCAAAGCAAAATGAAAGCTGCTGGTGGGTGAAAGGAATAAAAAAACAGGATAAGAGAGTGTGATATTTCTCAGACCCACACTGAGAACGCTGCAGGAATCCTAAAAAACACGTCCAAGCTGAAAGGAGAGAGGAACATTTTTTGGCTGGAGTTGGTGCAAAAGATTACTGTGCAAGCACCGAGGGCAGGCCTGCCTCTGGTTTTTTAATGGGTCAGGGAATAGATCTGGCCGCAGGGTAACGGGAGGCAACTCCTTTTTCTATTTTTTAATGCTTGCCTGTCTGTGTAACACAACCAGAAAACTTCATTTCTGCACTGGGAAATGCCACTTAAGAATCGAGCCATTGGTCCTTCATTCAGAAACCTGATATTTGCCCAGCCATTCTCTCAAGTCACCTTTGCCAGTGAAGTCTAATTTCAACTGCATGTGTGTCTTTATCTTTTCTGAAGTAGGAAATATTAATCACTAAATCTGATTGGTCTCACTGCTGCTTACCCCAGGGCAGCTCTTTTAGCTTATGAAAACTGGTGTCAGTTGACATTGTCATCCACATGGCCTGATGAGTAAGAGCCGAAGCTGAGCTATTTCCATTTTAACTAGACAATAAAGCAGAGCAGCTGATAAACGCTGAGGTACCGTAGATTTCAGCAGGGAGGTTTTATGAAATGAAGTTTTCTCACTGGCCTCATACCCATCCTATTACTGGAAATGGAGCTGCCTATGCTCATCCTTTTAATGTTTTTATTAAGAGATCTCATCAAAAGACAGGAGAAGACTGTGCAGCCAACTGAGAAAATTAAGGGGGAAAAGTCTTATTGTTATATAAATGTCCTTTCCTCCCACTTTTGCAGAGCTATTCTTGATCCTTTCAAAGCAGTCTCCCTTCGAGAAAAGAAGATGCTGTTAGTTCGAAACATACCAAAGGAGAAATTACAACAGTTAGTCTTTTATGTTAATATTTTAGTCCATTAATGCCATTATTATTTATCTAGCACAAACTGAATGCTAGGGGCTTTTCAGATAACAAACTCCATGTCCCAGTGTATGGTGTACGGGTGATCCATGCAAGAGGACATGTGAGTCAGCATCTAATTAGGTGCTGGCCTGCCCCTGAGGAGATGGGCATTGGGATCCCAGCTCTGCGGCACAGGGGTAAGCCAGACTAAACACACTTTTCAAAGTTGCTCGGCTCTGAGCTTTGAGGTATGAGGCCTATCTCTCAGCACGTTACTTTTCCTGCTGGTAAAAGAGAAGCCACTATGCTTTGTTGCTGTGTCTTTAGATTTCAGAAGATGTCAAGAAAACGCAACTTCCCATGTAGATAAGGAGTACTTAGCATACTGGGACATGCTCTCATTAGAGGCCTCCGTGCACTGCTACAGCGTGATACCTCAATAAATGCATTTCTTCCTCTGCCAGAACACTTTTTGATTTTCTGTACTCAGTTCCACAAACAAGCAGTGAAATTTCACCTGTATTTTTAACAAGTTTGTTCTATACCTCCTTTTAAAGTTCGGTTTTTCCTTTGAAGAATGAATATTTTAAACTAAACAGAGAGAAAAGGCAAGGGGCAAGCTGAAGGATAAGGGCATGGCTTACAATGCTTAGGATGAAGTTTATTGTAATTTCCTCCATTTTTTTCCCCTCCTGTGCTTCCTTGGAAAGAAGTTTGAATGGAAAGTCAGGCAGGGTTGATTCTTGATTTCTCTGGATACCACTTTAGAGGAAAATTCACTACACTTAATTGCCTAAGCAATTGCCTAAGCAGGCAATACTTTCTCCTCTCAATAGATAGGATTTTCTAAGCTGATGCACTCACCTGTCCTCTAACAAAGTTTCTGAAAACTGGAGATAAGAGGTTGGTCTGGTCCTGAGGGTCTCCTCCATTTTGGGTGGAAGGGCTGAGGTTACACTCCTCCGTAGGGTCACTGCCATGCATCCACGCTTCAGAGAGACCACTCCGGTGATGAACAGAAGCAGCAGGTTAAAGGCAGGGTAGAAAGGGCGAAGTAGCTGCATTTCTTCTGATCTTTCCCACCTGCCCCCCTGCATATGCCAAAACAGAGGTGGCACAGGCACAGCAGAAGAGGACTCCTCTTTGCTCTCTGAGGAGCACCAGGGCTGGTCCAGAGCTTTTCCATGTGCCCTGGGGCCTCCCTTGGCTCCACAGACAGCAAAATGCTCAACAGTGATGTGCCTGAGTTTGGGTTTCACAGAGCCCTTTCTGAAGCCACGTGACTGCATGACATTGTGCTTTAAAATACAACATTAAAGACCTTGAGACCCAAGGTCCTCTGTCGAGGGGACTGTGGGCAGTCATCTCTCACGCCCATGCGAATCCCCCTGTGATTAGTTGCTCACATACCAGAGCATATGGGTCTGGGGCTCAGTGGCCCTGGACACATCACCTCTATATGCATCTAGAAGATATAGACATATGAACATATAGCCTCTGCCGGAGCTGAACACCTCTGAAGCCTTCAGGTGTATATTGCAATTCCGAGTTTGGTTTAGCTCAAACAAAGAAAAGTCCCAGCAAAGATGTTTGATTTGGGACCTCTGCCTATAACTGAACCACATTATAGTTTTGGTCCAAGTACATCTCTACTATATCTCTGCAAACCTAATCCTCCTTTATACATAGGTTGAAGTCTGTGTGCACACACAGGCAAATGCAGAGAGGTCTCTGGGGAAGGCAGGCAGTCAGTCCTGGGGAATCCTGCACATTGGGAGCCCACACTGAGCCCAGCTGATGAATAAATAAAGGAGTGGCTTTCGACAGTGCCAGTTTCTTAACCTTTGGGATCATTAACGACTTCTCCCTTCCACTGGAAAAAAAGCCAGCAGTTCCTGCATTTTTCTAAGACACAAGCAAAGCATTTAGCACCACAAATAAGCTCATAATTTGACAGGCAAAATGCCAGGAAAAGTGAAAGCAGATTTCTCCCTCCAAGGCCCTGAATATCTTAGTAATTCTTTACTTGTTTTTCAAATGCTATTTCCTTTTTGTGTAATCACAGGTTTGGGTCAAGACACTCTTCAAAATATCATGCCCTGTCCATGTGCATTTTCTTAACCTTACAGATGCTCACAGTTTCCTGCTTTGCCAGCCAAAACAAATGTAACACAGAAATGCCTACGCACGTCCAGAGCAGTCGCCGATAGCTTTCATTTTTAATTTACCTGCAGATGGATGTACCATCCATCCATGTATTTTTTTCCCTTACGTGCAAAGTCAGCATCCACAGAGTTGGCATAACAAGTATTCGAGAAGCTGTGTTTGCTGTGAAACTCATCAAAAGGAATTAGCTACAGTATGTGAACAATAACTGTAGATGGCAGGGCTACAAAAAGAGCTGAGGCTGATAAAGGCCATAGGCAGGCAGAATATTCAAGCCCCTTGAAAATGAAATAATGCTGTGTCTTCCCCAAGAAACTTCCAGCCAAGGAGCCCAATGGGTTTTCACAAGGGCTGGGGAAGCTGGTGGCACCCTGCGGTAGGGTCTGCCTGCCCCCGGCTCCTTGTCAGAGAGGAGCCTTGGGGTGCTCTCTTGGGACTGATCTGAGAAGATGGGACTGTTCTCCTTCCCCTACCCACTCTCTGAAGGACCAGGCTTCCCCATCACAGATGGCCATCCAGTCCTGCAGAAACATGATGCTTCCGCACAGCGGGTGTCCTCATCTAGGGAGGTGGTTCAGGGAAGACAGTAACGTAGCATGGGGCTTCGCTGCCTTTCTGTGGGGCTGCTGCCACTTCAGAGGAAGGTGATAGTTGCATCAAGTCACAGCAAGTGAAATTCTGACTGAGTACAGGGAAAAAAGACCACTGTGAGAGCAGTTCAGCAAGGTTGTGGACTCCATCCTTGGAGACAGCCAAAACTCAACCAGACAGGCCTAAGCAACCTGCTCGAAGTTTAAAGTTAGACATGCTTTGGGAGGGGGATTGGACCTCCAAGGCCCCATCCAGCCTAAACTGTCCCACGATTCTATGACAAGGAAGGACGAGATGAGCCTCTTTGCCCTTCTCTTCTTTTCCCAGTATACACCTTCTGGATTGGCACTTGGCTGCTTTTCTACTAGGAAGACAAGGTTTGAAGGTAACTTGTCACTCCATGTACACACCTGATTTTGAGGAGAAGCTCAAGTTCACATCCTGGTGGCACTTTTATGCGAATTTTTCAAAATGAAATGACTTGTTGAAAATCGTGCAGTACATTGGCAGCAGAGTGTGACTCTGCCCTGGTAGCCTGAGCACTAATGTTTTGTAGCGAGAGGACACGCTCCTCCCCAGTCCCTCTGAGGAAAGGAAAAGAACATTTCTGTGGGCAGCCTCTGTGAGGAACCTGTCGCCATGGTGAAATGCCAGTTGTGACTATACTATGTGAACCTCCTGAAATCCACGTGTCAAGTGGCAAAAAATTAACCTTAAAACTAATCCCTACCAATCACATTAAAGGGAGAAGAATGACATACTTAATTTTGCTTAGTACTCACCAGGGAGAGAATGGACTCCAGCCTTGTTCATTAATATTTAATAAAAACTTTACTCATTTTCTTAAATAAAGGGTTTAATGTCTGACTTACACCTACTTCTTGGATTCCAGTGGAACTCATCTTCTTTGTTATCAGCTTTTGCATTTGCTCTTGGGATCTTTTTAAGAAAAAATGTTTTTTCCTCCTCTTCTTCTTGACAATGAATCCTAAAGAAGTTAGCCAGACTGCAGGACAAAGACATTGCTACAGTCGGGATAGCTGTAAGAGTGAGAGCCGTATGCTGGTTGAGTTGCAAATAGACATGGACCTGTTTCTCCTGCAGTCCGTAGCAGGTTGCCAAGGGGTCCAGCCCCTCAGGAGCCCCCCGAGCTGACTGTACGCCCCACTCAATGCAGAGACATAGCTAGCAGCACCGCACCATAATTAACTCATTAATTAATCGTGCCGTGATGAGACGCATGGCTGAGGTGGCTGCTGCAGGAGTGCTTTAGGGCTCTGGGAGTAAATACAAAACCAAGCCCTGCTGCCACGCCGGCACAGCCTCATCGAGAAGGCACCCACCCGGCTTTATGCATTCCGGGAGGTGGCCTGGAGATCTGGCTGCGCATCCCACTGGTCCGCACGCAGAACTGAGGAGGAAGGGTGCAGAGAACCCCCCTCCAAAGCCGGCACTTCTTACCGGCATGAGGCTGCCTGCTCCTGCGGCCGGGGAGTGGGGCGGGGTGGGCACAGCCCCAGCGGCTCCCTCGCCCCTACCTCCAGCCCACGGTGAGTGGTAATTAGCTGAGGAGTATGTTAATTTGCAGCGTGCGCTTAGTCCTCAATCATAGAATCATAGAATCATTAAGGTTGGAAAAGACCTCTAAGATTATCGAGTCCAACCATCAACCCAACACCACCATGCCCACTAAACCATGTCCCTAAGCGCCTCATCTACACGTCTTTTAAATGCTTCCAGGGATGGTGACT
>NW_009215198.1:87154-87386 GCF_000690835.1 Fulmarus glacialis
TCTCCAAGCTAACCAACCCTGGTTCCCTCAGCCGCTCCTCATAAGACTTGTTCTCCAGGCCCTTCACCAGCTTCGTTGCCCTTCTCAAAATGGCTTTTGCTCAATTTAATGACAAAACGGATTTGCTTCCTGGCCAGTTCTGGGCATTTATTTACTCGGGTGCAGGAACACCCGGACCCAAAGGGGAGAAGGGAGGAGGGGCCTCCCCCCCCGGCCGGGACTGCCCGAAGAG
>NW_009215199.1:0-3450 GCF_000690835.1 Fulmarus glacialis
CGGGTGCCTCTGACAGCGCTGGGGAGGTGGTGGGAGGCGGAAGGGTGCCTTTACTTCATGACATCTCTCCAGAGTGACAGACTGGAGCGATGCCTCAGGCTCTCCCTCAGCCTGCGTGCTCTGAGCGGTGGGCAACGATGCTCCCCACAAGCCTTGCACCGTGTCACCCGGGGCCCCCAGACTGTCAGCCTTCATGCAGGTCTGCTGAGCAGCCATCACAAGTGTCTCAGGAAACGCAGAGCTGCTGCCTCTCAGTCTGGTCTGTGAATTTGTCTTTTAGCTCCTGGGTCAAGCTGCTAGAAACATGGTGATGCAAGAAGATGCCATCCTGCACTCGGAAGATGTAAGCTGTGTTTATCTGCTAGAGCAAGAGTGTTTCTAGTGGATGGGAGGAGAGGTGGGTTATAAGAACAGATATGCAGACATGTTACTGGAGCCGTGAAATGAAATACATGAGTTCAGGTAGCAGGGCTGGTGGCCAGTGCTTCTTCAAACCCACGTGTGCTGCTGGCCTTCCAGTGTCCTGCAGCCCAAGCCAGCCCTTAAGCTGTGCCATCTCTGCCAGAAAGCTCAAGGAACTGTAAGTTGAAACAAAGCACTTAGTGTCTGTGCCTGTCGTTGGGAAAGAAGAGGGGAGCGTGCCACTGCTGACAGTGCAGTGGTACAGTGATGGCCATGCTGTAGGAACTCCCCGGGGCATGGGACAGCTTGCCCTGTGATTCTGCTGAACTGCTCCCATCACACATTCATTCTTTGTCTTGTTCTCCACAGAGTTTAAGGAAAATGGCCATAATAACCACTCATCTACAGTACCAGTAAGTAGGGGACACCACGTTCTCTCTGGGCAGCTGAGTGGATCCCTTGATCCTTTTCTGTTCTACTTAAAGACTTTGCATGAAGCCCACTCAGACCTATCCCTCTCGCCCGGCTCCTCAAAGCTGAGCAGATCCTGGAGCTGAGATCCTCCAGCCCTCTCCAGCTCTACTGGTACAGCTCAGGCTGTTTTGGCGTGGGAGCTGAGATTTTTGCCTCCTGTTTGCCATGCACTGTGTCTGCTGTGAGAGTGTGTGACACGTCTAAGGCTAAGGGGGAGAAGCCAGTGCTGGTGCTGTCCTCTCAGGACTTAATCCAGAAACACACCGGGGTTTTGGCCTCCTGAGCCCTTGATCAAGTCCCTTTTCTTCAACATAACATGAACCCTCTTGCTGAGATTTTGTTTTTCTAATGCTCTTTTTGTCTCCTTTTCTCATCTAGGCAAGAAGCAATTCAGAAGAAGTGAGTACTCAGCTGAAGGAATGCCAGGAGGACTTGGGGGACACACGTGGGGGCTGATGGAAAGGGAAAAGTGATGGAGTAGGGTGGGGGAAAACAGAGCGAAAAGCTTTTTGCAGCTGCCTTTGAAGGAGATGTTGGCCCAGCGGGATAGTGTTTCAGTATTGTGAAGAGATGGGAATTTGAGTGAAGGGATGATTTATACAAAATTTCCATTTGTTTCATGAACGTGATAGAGCCTGTGAGGTTGTTTGTGACAGGAGATGAGGGTGGTGTAGAGCAGTGCTGTCTGCTTATGGGAGCCCAAAATGAGGTTTGGCTTGTGGGGACACAGAGGTGGGTTGGGGAACCCCAGGGTTTCTCTTTGCTGTAGTGTCAGTGCTAGAGCTGTTCTGGTCCCTTGGGCGCCGGCAGCACAGCACAGTCTGGGGAGCAGATCTCACTGTGTACCTCTTCTTGCTTGGTCCCCAGCGTCGAGCAGTCATCAAACCTACAGGATCAGCTGAGTCACTTGCTGAAATGAAGCGTAGCCAAAGGTTGGCACTGAGGGCAGTGAAGTGTCCTTTCCCCTCCAGACTCCGGGGTTCAGACCTATGGCTGGATGGTGCTGGATGCCTGCTGGGATATGTGCAGAGTCTGTGTTTCTGGGCACGTTGGCCCCTCTCACCTGCCTCCATCCACGTCTCTGCTCCAGAACGCTCGCCTGCTCGCTAGCACCTAACTGAAACAAACTTACCTGAAACTTTACTCCTCCCAACAATTCCTGTGTCCGCTTACTTCCCATGTAGTGTGAGGTGCCCAGCCCACACCAGCACCCCCGGCAAGAAATGCGTAAAATCGAGCCATGGGTTTTAAATACAGGTGCCTGCAGTTTGACACTGCTCTGTATTTAGACACAGAAATGGCACAGAGTACAATTTATTTAGGGCATGTTAATCAGTGGGAGCTGTAAGTGCCTGGGTGGGTGAGAGAGGTGCTTCAGTGTGGACTGAGGTGCCAGTCCCAGGCCAGAATTTCTGAAAGCGGGAATCTGGGCACACACCAGCTGGACGTGGTTTGGCCAGCATCCTGCTCAGAGGTAATCTTATTTTCCACTCTGCCAGAGTTTGGAACGTCATCCCCTTGCCAACCCATTTGCACTGCTTTCGGCCTTCAGCTGCATTCCTCTTCCTGGGCTGCTGTTCCAGTGCTTGGTGAAGCAGCCTTGGCTGTGGTGTGTGTTTGTATCTGGTTGGGAAGGTATCCAAAGGCCCGGCCAAGAAGCAGGCAGGAGAGCATCACGAGCCGGTGTGCTCAGTTCTGTACTGCTCTGTGTTGGAGGACTAGCGACCGGGCTCCTGTTCACATCCCGGGGAGCGACATCAGGCCCAGGCTATAAATACTGTGTCTTGTTTTTGGTAAGTCATTTATCTGGAGCACTTGGAGTGCACGGGAAGCACTTGTTTGCCTGAGTGTGCTTTTCATCAGCTGATACGACAATGCAGGCTGAGAGCAGGCATCGGCCTGCCATGTTCCTGTTGGAGTGCTGCTGGGATTTGGCTCCTGTGCTGCAGAGCCTTCCCCTGGGCTGGATTTCACCATCCCCTCCAGTGCCACTGCCTGTTTGGGCTTCACCTGGTGGCACCCCAGCTCCTGCATCCCCATGAAGGTGCCACTGTTAGCTCAGGGGCCATGACGGGTATTTTTGCCTTGGGAGGGGTCCTGGTCCTTTGTAGATGCACTTTGGGAATGCGGGTTTTCCCTGAGCTGCTGGAGAAGCTGCGACTTGCTTACTGGGAATAAAAGCTGCCCTGAACACCACCAAACCGCAGCAGAGTCTGTGCTGGATGCCATTGCTGGTGGTCCCTGTGCAGGGGGAGACTGGAACGGTGGGTCTCTGCCCCCAGTGTCCCCCATCATGCTTCAGCTCCTGGGGCTTTGCAGATGCAGTGTGTCCTTGCTGCAGGTGGCTTGTCCCCTTCAAGGTCCCGTCCCTCCCCCGGAGCAGCCCTGCGGCATTAAACGCAGGTCTCCCTGCATTTGGGGTGAGCAGGGACAGGGCTGCGCCATGGGGCCGCAGAGCTGTTGGGATGGGAGGCAGCAGGGTGGGTTTTTGGGGGTGTGGGTGCAGGCAGAGGCCGTGGGTGCAGGAATGGACCGTGGGTGATGGCAGCGTGACCCCCATGGGAGCGGGGCCAG
>NW_009215200.1:0-1225 GCF_000690835.1 Fulmarus glacialis
AAGCCCTAAGCAAGACCCCAGCCCCTTCCAGAGGGTCTAGTGTGGGTGGGGTGACCAGGGCGCTGCTGAGGAACCCCCATGTCTGAAAAGTCTTGGGGTGCTGGGGTGTCTCCTGGGGTGCCAGCTTAGAGAAAAAGGAGGTCCCCTGGATTTGGGACCACCGGGGACAGAGGCTGGAGCTCCAAGGGGAAGCCAGCTCGCTTTCTGTTGAGCTGGGCTGGGTGGCGAGATGGGTGCCAGGGGCACACCACCGCCTGTACGCAGTTTCTCCGGTGGGAACCAGCGGTCTGTCCCCTCAAGAGGGTCCCCAGCTGAGCCGCGGTGAGGACAGCATCCCTGGCCCTTCTCCGGGGGGACACAGACACCCCCAGTGCACCAGACCACATCCACCTCCCCCTGCCCTTCCATCGCTCCCAGCCCTTGCTTTCTGCTCCTTCTTCCCCATGTATCCCAGAGCCAGGAGAGCTCTCCCGCTCCAGAGAGACGCCTTTTCCCTTTGCTTCCAACTTTCCCAGGGTGGGAAAAGAGCCTCAAGGCTCTTTTTCGGATCCCCCCATCTGCGTCCCCCTCGCTGTGCCCAGGGCTGGGAGCGGGCTGGCTCCACGCGAGCACAATAACAAGAAGTGTGTTGGAGCCGTTGGGAAGGAGCGATGTTCCCGGATGGTATGCAGCCCTGACAGCACTGGCGCTGCTTTAAAGAGTAACTTTATCCTGTAATAACAAACAAGAGGAGCCAAGTTCCTCCCCAGCGTCACTTCCCTGGCTCCGAGGAGAGGGACACTGGGGAGAGAGCTCATCAAAATGAGCTTGGATCTTGTTCTTGCCATCACTGGGGCTCAGTCCTCTCCCTGGAGCCAACAAGGGGGGAAGGATGCTCCAGGGGTGCAGGGCTGGGACCCGAGTGGGCGTCCTGGCCATGCTGCTCTGCATCCGCGGCAAAGGCTGGGACACAAGCCCTGTGGCTGGAGAGGATGGGATGGTACCTGCTCGTCTCCAGGGACATCCCTGAAGTCCCCGTGCTGCTGACGGGGTTTGCACAGATGCATTTGGGTGGTGACGTGCTGGGGACCGAGGGGATGACCCCTCTAGCGAGCCCTGTCCTGCAGACGAGCAGCAGGAAGGCTGCCCCAGCCCATGGCATGCCCTGGGCAGCTTAACCCCGTCCGCCATCCCTGCGGCCCCCCGTGCACGCTCGTGACGCCGGACAGGCACGGCAGCAGCTCGG
>NW_009215200.1:1476-5743 GCF_000690835.1 Fulmarus glacialis
AGACATGGCCGCCCAGCCGGTGCCGAGGGACGGGCACGGGAGAGGCTGACCTGCACCAGACCCCCCGGCAGGACCCTTCAAAGCGGGACTGGGTCCTACGGCCAAGGACCCCCTCTGGCAGCGTCACCCCTTTCGTGGGCACTGCGGGGGGCAAAGGCACGGGCAGAAGCCCAGCCGTGGGAGGGAGGGCGAGCACCTCGCTGCAGCCCACGCGTGCACGCTCCTGTGCTGAGTTCAGGTGACAGCGTGGCTTGCACGGCTCCCAAACGGGTGGCATCGGGTTTTTTGGATGATCCACGTGTGTGGCTGTGCCAGGTCCCCAGGGCATGGAGCAGGCTAGCCCAGGTGAACCGCTGGTTTATGCTGGGGGCTGGGGGTGCGATAGGCACGTCAACATTTGCGGTGTATTTGCAGGAGAGCGTGGTGCATCTCTGCATCACCCCGGCAGGTTCAGCGGCTGGGTGACCTACCTCTGCTCCTGCATGGACACCGATGCTCGGGAAAGACGTCCCACGGTGGCCAGCGCTGGGGAGGACACACTGAGGTCCCCTGCCAGACAAGAAGGTGGGGGACAATTTGGCCGAGTTGAGTTGCGGGAGAAGACGATGATCTGGAGGTTGCTGAGATGTCCGACTGATTTCCACTTACCCAGGGAGCGGCAGGCAGCACCTCCGGAGACCCTGGGGTTCAATTAAACCCCGGCTCTTCAAACAAAGCTGGTGAAGTGCTGCAATTTTCTTCCTCAAGATGGATTTCCTCCAAACCGTTTATTAGGTATTTGGGTTAAATCTCTGCAAAGCTGGTAAAGCTGCCGCCTCTGTGGTGCCCCCCAGCAGACCAGGGGGGCTTCCAGAGGAAGCACCAGGCAGGATCCGACCAGCTAAAAGGGGGAAAAGAGAGCAAAGAGGGAATCATCGGCACCGAAAGCCTTCAGGACCTTCTCTCCACACTGAGGTGACAATGACAGCGTCCACCCTTTGCAAGGGTGGTTGTGGGAGACCCGTGGGGGACAACATGGCTCGGGGGAGACCTGCCGGGGGGTGCTGTTGGTCCCCAGGGAGGTAAAGCCTGCAGCAAGCCCCCCGTACCAAACCGTCCTCCCAGGGCAGCTCTGGAGCCTTCCCAAACTCTGGCCGACCGGAGCAGAGAGCAGCAGGCCAGGCAGCAGCGGGTTAAAAGCTTGAGGTGGGACTTGCTGAGCTGCTTCCTCCGGGTTTAACAATAATACAGCAGAGGGAGAAGGGATGCACGGGGCTCTGCAGGGCCAGATAGCGACGGAGCAACCCAGTCCCGCAGCTGCGGCGTGCCGGAGGAAGCCTCAGCACGTTATCTGCTGGCCCCATTTGGCTTCCTCGGCAGCCCTTGTGCTGCAGGGACCGGGATGTGCTTCCTCCTGAGCCGCGTTTCTCATGCACCCAGGCTGGGTCCCCGTACTTTGATGGCAGCACCCTCCCAGCATCGCATCCCCCCCAGAGAGCTGCAGGTCCCCAGATGATCCAGCCTTCCCAGCATCAGTCTATCCCACCGCTGGTGGCTCTGGGAACAGTCTCCCCGGGCTCTGAGCCACAGGACCGCAGTGCCACCTGGCACGGAGATGTCCCCACCGTGACCATCCTGCTGCCCCTTCCCCCCATGCCACGGACAGTGCCCGCACCTTGGCAGAACGAAGAGCTGTTTTGGCTGGAAGACTCCTGCCGAGGGGATCTCCACGTCCTGGCTGAGGTCCCCGCAGCTCCGGTTCCCTCTGCTCCCGGTCCTTCCCCGGCCAGCGGAGGTCTGCTGCACCTAGAGCTGCTGCGACCGGCCGCCCTGGCCACTCTGGCCGTCCTTCCGCTGGTGTCCCGGTGCTTCCTCGTGTGCTGGCCGTTTGTGACCTGCCTCCTGCCTGCTGCTCCACCTCCGCATCTGTGTCACAGGAGCAGCCCTTTTCCGTTCCCAGTCTCCTCTTTCGCCCCTCTCCTCCTGCAGCCGGCTTTGCCTTTCACGGGGGCTCTGCCTGCTGCTGTTTGCCCCACCTGGCCATGGGAGGTGGCCTCTCAAAATGGGTCTTGCCCTGATCCTGGCAAGTCCTGCCAGGACTCCCCATGTCCTCCCCACTCCTGTCCTGACCCACGGACACGTCTGACCCCAGCCCCTGGTGCAACAAGTCTTCGGCAGCGGCTGGTGGTCTGAAAGAGGGGGGGTGTTGGGAGACCCTGGGACAACAGTTCTGCGGCAGCGGCTCTTGGTCTGAAAGAGGTTGGTTGTTGGAAGACCCTGGAAAATACGGGCCTTTCCCACCACCGAGATGTGCACTGAGGTTGGTTCCTGGAGCCTGGGCTCCCCAGAGCAGAGATGTGTTTGCCCCCAGATGCTACTGCAGCCCCTCAGTTGGCAGAGGCAGCCTGAGCTGCTCTGGGTGACAACCTCCCCACCCATGGTCCCTGGAAGTCCCCAGCCAGGTCCCTGTGCCCTTGCGCAGCCCCTATGTGAAGGGTCCGCGAGCGGTTGTCCCGATTTCCCTACTGCTGGACCCAGCAGCCCCCAGCTGCAGAATAGAGATGGATCAGCTGCTAAAAGCAGATGGATCCTAAATCATCCTTGCTCTGTCCCAGCTTGTCCCAAGGAGCTGCTAGATGGCCAGGTGGAGCTGGCATTTGGAGTGTCTCCCGGGGCACTGTGCTGCAGCCCAGTGAAAGGCCACAGGCCACGGTGCTCAGGGCTGCACATCGCCATCACGGTGGGCAGGGGGGACGCTGAGGTTTGACGCTGCCCAGAGCCGGGAGATAAGCCTGACACAAAGGGCGAAGCCAGTAAAAGGGAGTGAGCGAGGCAGGAAACATCAGGCAGGAGAGGAAACGGGGAGATAATCAGCTGCGTGAGCACAAACACCCGGAACTTGTGCAAAGGAAAAGCCGACACCGCTTGGCAAGCAGCTGAGCAGGGAGACCTGCCCTCTGGCCTCTCACTGAGGCTTCTCGAGGAACACGTGTCCTGAAGCACCTTAAGGTGCTCAGGCATCCCTGGCCACCAAGTTACCGTGGCCGGCACAGTTCCCGGCAGCTCAGCTCCAGCACGTGCTCCCTGGGATGTGTCTTGGAGGGTGGAAGGATGGGCTCCTGGGGAGCAGCTGGCCTCACTGGTGATGGCAAAGCGCTCACCAAGAGTGATTCCCAGTTGCAGAGGTCCAAACCGGGTCGTACTGCCCCAGACTGCTGTTGGCTTGAAAAACGGGATCGACTGACCTGCTGCCACTTGGCTCTCCACGGCCATTAGCCTGCACCCGAAGGGAAGACCGCTGCGCCGGGCTTCCTACAGGTGCTTCAACATCCAGCAGCCCCTCGAGGTTTGTTGTCATCCCCAGCAGCTGGGCTTCTAGTAATGCCAGAGTGGACTCCACCTGCAGAGCTTCCCATTCCTCCTCCCACCACCTTTGGCACGCAGGGCTACCCACGTCCCGGGTGACCTGTCCACGCTGCGATGTCCCAGTTCGCAGGGGGCCAGAGAAAGATGGTCATGGATTCGTCAGCCTCCCAAGCTCAGCCAAAACCTGCTGCCACAGGAGGTGGGCAGCCATCCTGTGTCACCAGCACTGCAGGCCATCGGCCAAGCTGATGGAGCTTGTCCCTGCTTTCAGCGGTTCTGTTTCTCCCTGTGTTCCCAGGGGAGCAGCTGCATCCATGGGGCTGGCAATGATGACGGAGGGGCTATAAGCTGCCTGCAAATGATGGTGGGATCCCTGGCATAGCTCACTTCCCGGGATCCGGCATGGGGCAGAAGGGAGAAACATGGAGATAGATGGGCATGGAGCCAGCCCGCGCTAACTGGCCGGGCTCCAGCTGGCTTGTGTGGAGCAACTGGGGCAGGAGAACCTCTGCCAAGGGGCAGGAAGGGTGCTCGGTGGAGGCTTGGCCACCTCTCTGAGCCAGCGCTGGGCTGAGCACAGCCCTACAGCTGCAGGATCAGGCCCTTCACCCATGCTCCTGTCCCTCAGCCATTCCTCACAAGGGATTTCTCTCCTCCTGCTGCCATCACAGCGCTGACAAACGCCCAGGTAGGTGCCCAGGTGGGCACTGACTCCTCTGGCCACAGATATGAGCTGGGAAAGAAAAAAGCAGAGAGGAGTGAGCATTTGCATGGGAAATCAGGTGGCTGGGAAGAGCCCGGATGGTTCAGAGCTTCATAGAATCATAGAATCATAGAATCATTAAGGTTGGAAAAGACCTCTAAGATCATCAAGTCCAACCGTCAACCCAACACCCCCATGCCCACTAAACCATGTCCCTAA
>NW_009215200.1:6131-7065 GCF_000690835.1 Fulmarus glacialis
ACACAGGATTCGAGGTGCGGCCTCACCAGGGCCGAGTACAGGGGCGCGAAGATGAGGCAGCCCCCAGCTGGGGCAGCAGCATTGCTCCCCGTCCCCAGCGTGGTTCGGTTTGTTCGGGCGGGTGCTGAGCGCAGGAGAAATCCGAGGCCAGCGCCTCCCTGCCGGGGAGCACCCACGCAGGAGCGGGTGCCTCGCGTGGGGACAGCTCCCTGCAGCGGTGCTGGCAGCGCCGTCTCCCGAGGGCACAGCACGGGCTTGGAAAAGTGCATGTCAGCCTGGGCATGGGGAAGACGGCGAGCTCCAAACAGCCCGGGGGCTTGGCTTCCTTTGGCACAGCCAGGTGGGGGTTGGCATTAGCCCCATGCCAGGGACGGGACAGCAGAGCCCCAGCTCCAGGAGAGAAGTGGGACCCAGGTTGGACCCAGGTGTCCCAGCTCCTGCAATTGCTTCCAGAAAGGACCTGCCCATCCATTATGGAAAGTGCCTGCAGAGTAAGGGACCCCCTCTCCATCTGGGGATGCTCCCAGCACCCCTGAACTTCACAGGGGCATCTGGCCTCTCCTCCTATCCCTGGCTGGGCACCTGGGCTGCTTGGGACCCCCAAGAAGCGGGTACAAGGGGCCAGGGCTCCAAGCTCACGAGCTCTGGCAGCCCTGCTACCTCCAGCCACGGGCACCCCGTTCCCAAGCCCAGGCTGGCACCCAGGTTGCAGCTCCCTGCTGTCCCCTTTCCCGGCCTCTCGAAAGTCTCGGCTACCAAAATGCCACTGGCTTGGGAGGAATTGGAGCTGGTGAGGAAGAAAAACTCACTGGTGCCTGTGACTCACGGGGCTGCGGGTGCCAGGGCTTGTTGGAGCTTGTTGGGGCACAGCTCGCCTCGGCGGGGCAGAGACGTGGCCCCAGCCCAGCAGTCTGCCCCGACGCTCTGTCTGCCT
>NW_009215200.1:7160-12916 GCF_000690835.1 Fulmarus glacialis
CTGGGGGGGGGAGAAGCCTGGGTGGGGGGACTGCAGCATTTGAGCTCCTGGTTGGGAAACGAAAGGGGCTCCTGTGCAGAGCGGTGCATGGCCTCGAGATTCCCAGCAAAGCTGGTGCTGCCAGGCAAGCCCCAGCTCCGGGGGAGAGCTACGACCCCAGAAAAGGCCAGACCCGGAGGGAGAGAGGTGCTTCAGCTGATCCTCCAGATGAGAAAGAGGAGATGGTGGCCTCTGAGGGAAGGAGCAGTGGGTTTGCCTCTCCTGCAAGCCAGGTTGCTCTGCCCAAAACCTAGGCATGGTTTTGAAGGAGCCTTTCCATCCTTTTCCCCATATCCCCCCAAGGAGAAGCTCTTTCCAGAAAGGGCAGAACCCTCCTGGGAAAACCCAGCACCACCCCAAAGTCCTTTTCTTTGGGGGCGTTACCACCTCCTGGACAAATTCATGCAGCCCAGGGCTGCCCGACCCACACAGAAGCCCAGAGGTTCTCAGCCTCTCCATCCTGCAGAAGTGCCATTCCCATGCCGTGCTCCCCCATGGGACTGGGTTTCCCCCACCCAGTTAGGGCTCCACTGGGAAGGGCTGGGATTGCAGAACCGGACTGCGGTGCTACTGGTCCTCCCATTCCAGCCCCAAGGCTGCTCCCAAGGACACGGTGTCCGGCACAAAGTCCCCCCAAGAAGTCTGCAGCAAAGACACGGTGCTTTGGGTGGAAGCACGGCAGAGACCGGGCAGGCCTGGGCACATTCAGCAGCCAGGGAGGACAGAGGGCTTGGGGCTGGTTACGTGTCCCCTGGGACCTTCCTTCGGCAGCAGAAGGCAGGGCAGGCAGACTACTATAATGCCAGGTTATTTTTTGCAGGGGCCAGCTCCAGGCCAGGGCAGAGACAATCTCGGTGGGGGCATTGCAGCTGGGAGAAGGCACAGGTACTAATTGACTTTATTTATTAGCAGCGTGAAGGCAGGGATCACAGGCTGCCCGGTGGTGGAGTCCCAGCTAGGTCCCTTGCAGACCGCAGCGGGCTGAGCACCCCGGTGCTGCAGGGCATCCGGAGAGTCCCCTGGCACTGCAGGGTCCCTCGCAGGGACAGAGAGTGGTCACCAAGGAATAGCTTTACCTTCCCAGTTGAGCAGGGTCCCGCTGTGTTTCTCAGAGAGGATCGGCAGTACAGAGAGCAGCCCCCGCACGCTTGTGTCCACCGTCAGGTCAGCCTGCAACGGGCACAAGTGAGGAGCAGGACTGAGACCCCACCGTCATTCCCGGCCATCCACCGGCACCCACTCAGGTCGTGCACGTCGGCAGCAAGGTTCCTTCCACCCAGACCGAGTAGAGAGCCACGGGAGGTGGGATGGGTCCATTACGTGGGGCGATGGTTGGGTATCTGCGTGCTCACTGATGGCTTGGATGGAGGGGGCTTGGGCTGGGAAGCCAGCTACAGGCTTAAACCAACAGGACACATAAAAGATCCCTGCTGCAAGCGGGATGCTACGTGCAGCCTTCTCACAACTCCAGGGTTGCAGGGACCATCCCCCACCCCAAAACAGGGATCCTGCGGGATGAGCGGAGACCTGATGGACCTGCAGCTCTTTGAGGAAGGGGGCACAGGATGGGATGGTGTTGCTCCTCTCTCCCTGCTCTGTTGGATTCAGGTTCTCTGCACATCTCCAGGCTGCCCAAAGCCCTTTTCCCCCTGAACAGGCCTCCTGCTCACCATGGATATGTGCTGATGCTATTTCCCAGGCAGCACCCACATGTTCTGCAGTGGCTCAGCACAGATGCAGGCAACTTGCAGCCTGAGAGGCAACTCATTCCCACACGGATCCCTCCTCCCAAGAGCCATGCCAGCCACCCGAGGCACCTCCCGTGCCACTGAAAATTTGCAGGCTTGGGTCTCCACCCATGTGTCCTCCCCTTGACCTGCTCAGCCGAAACCCACCTCCTGGCTGCCCATGTCGGTTTTCACCCAGCCGGGGTGAAGTGCCACGCAGAGGATCCCGGCTTCCCTGTAGGTCAGAGCCTGGCACTTGGTAAGCATGTTGAGGGCAGCCTGGGGGAGGAAGGAAGCATCAGCCATGGGCAGTAGAAAGCTCCACGCACCAGACTGCCCTCCCACCGCTGCCTCATGGCAAGGGAGAAAAAGCAATGCCAGGTCTTCAAGAGACAGTGCGTGTGTCCCCTAGGTGGGCAGCAGCTGGTCATGGAGATGCCCAGGGAGCTCGGGCAGTGATGAGCACGGATCAGTCCCTCCGTCTCGCCATCTCAGGTGCTGCCCCGAGACCAGGCCTGGCAAGGGGCAGCTCCAACTCCCACCGAGCTCACGAGCGCAGGCAGGTCCCCAGTCTTCATACCTTGCTGCAGCGGTAGGAGATGACAGGCTTGAAGAAGGACTCGGGAGTTTTCTCGATGGACCCCATGATGGTGGAGATGTTGATGATGGCTGCCTTGTTGCAACTCAGTCCCTTTTCTGTGCTATCCCGGGCAGCCTTCTTCAACAGGGGCAGGAACGCCTGGGGAGAAGCAACCTTGTGGGACGCCTGTGCCTCGAGCCAGCCCCGCTTACGGCAACTGCAATCCAGCCTGCCTACGACAGGAAGGATGAGGAGGAACAGCAGGAAACCAAGATGGCCCACGTGTTTTGCTGCAGTGGCCCTGCCTGCTCCCAGTTAGCCCAGCACAACACAGCGGGGCTACAGAGGGCTTGGGCTGGGAGCCCTGGAAAACCGGGCAAAGCACTCAGAGATCTCCATCGTGACCACGGGCAGCCCGGGCAACCCTCAGGCGGGACTAGATTCCCCCTCCATGGTGAGCTCCATCCCCAGAGCTTCATCCGTACCTGGGCCATCAGCATTGGCCCCACCGCGTTGGTCTTGTATGTCCTTATCATCTCTTCAGCATCTACCGTCTCCAGCGACGCCGTTGGGGTGTAGATGCCAGCGTTGTTTATTAGCAGGTTCAAGCCCATGCCGTTCAGCTTCCCCTCCACGATCTTCGCTGCATCAGTAATAGCTGAGGGATTCGCAACATCTGCGGTGGAAAAGAGCAGGGTTTGAGAGCCCTGGGGTCCACCCGCGGGGCCTGGGAGAAGAGGGAGGTTAAGATGCTGAGGAACAGCTATGCATCTCGACCTGTGTGGCCTTCCATCTGTGGGCACCAGATGGTGCTGTGCAACCAGCTCAGAGCACCCCGGCACCCTCAAGCCCCAGCTCATCCCAAAACTGCCTCCTCCGCCATGCACAGGGTGCTCCACTACCAGCAGCTGAAGGACCCTGCCCTGGGGCAGCCCACCGGGCAAAGCCACTCTGGGGACAGCCCCATGGTGGCAAAGCGCTGCCGTGACGCCCATGCTGTGTCAGGCATCAGCAGCCACAGCCTCCTGCCAGTGGACAAAGTCCATGCCTGAGCAAGCTCTGGAGAACCCAGGGCAGTCTCGGGGGGATGGTCCCCACAGGGGTTGTGCTGGGACCTGCTGCGGGATGGCTCTGCAAGGTCCTACAGCTCCTGCCCGGGCTCTGGGCCGATCGTACAGCATTTCCACGGGAGCTGCCTTCCTCCCGGAGCCCTCCTGGTCTCGCCTGGGACTTAGGATCAAGGCAGCTCAGCTGCGTGGCAGAGCAAGGATGCGGCCACTTGGCTGGGGGAGCTCGAGGCCACCCGGGATGGGTCTCAAGAACCTCCTTGTCCTGTGGCCACGGGGCAAGGAGGCTCCAGAGAACGGGGTACTGGGGCTGAGACAAGTCTGGAGAAGCTGGGCTTTTGCCAGCAGGACTTGAAGCAGCTCTGAAGAACTGGATGCCCATGTGGAGCCTGAAGGCAGGGAGGGAGGGAAGGAGAAAGGGAGCAAGTGTGGCCGGCAACCACAGATTTACCAGCTCAGAGGCAAAGCGCACCTACCCAGCTTCACAAGAACCAGGTTTGGGTGTTTGGATGCCAGATCTCTCAGCTCCTACAAAAAGAGACATGGAAACAATCAGCGCGGGGCGGAGGCGATGCCAAGCATCATCCTGGGGCACCAGCGATGGTCCACCCTGAGGGAAACATCTTCCAGATGTTACTCAGCGCTTGTGAATGGCTGGACTGGGGACCTGCCTAGGTTCTCAGGCTTCTTCTAGGCTCCACAAAGCAACGTGCATGCACTCAGAGCACGACAGGGCCGCAACTGCAAGATACTATGGCCACTCTCCCAAAGGGTCTACGTGCACAACCCAACCAGAGCCACAGCAAAAGATGAGAGGAAACTGTTAAGGACCAGCTCACGCGGGAAATGATGCAAACTGGCCAGGGATATGGCCAGAATTGTCTCCCAGAGGCTGCTGGAAGCGAGATGGAGGAGGAACGGCTGTGAGTGCCAACATCAGACTTGACGTTTGGGGAAGTCACATCTGGATCCAAATAGCCCAATCCCAGGATCCACTCTGCTCTGGACACTATGTCTCACCCACTCAAGTGAAATGAAGCACTTTGCACATTTTTATTGATTATTTTCACCAAACGCAGAGGATTCAGAAGCCAAAAGGGATAAAAGCTAAAACTTTCAACTTTATGGTTCCTAGCAGCTCTTTGCTCTGAGCTTTCTTCAACTACAGCAGGTTTGAGATGACAGAAACCAAACCACCATATTCAATGTGTCCAAAACTATTACTTTTAGAACTAAAAACCTCTTACAAACAAGCCCACAGAGAACGCCACAGGGGAAATGCGAATTGTGAAGGGACACTTCCCCTGGGACTCGTCCTATCAATGCGGAGTGGGAGAGCTGCTGGCACTGGCTGTGGTCCGCCTTCGGTTACCTCTGGGCTTCCCCACCAGACCCCACGTTCCCACATTCCCCCTGGGCACAGGAAATGATGGAAAACCCATCTAAATGGTTCGTGACGGCCAACAGATGTTTCTCCTCCCCCGTTTTGCCAAGCTGCTAGCCTCGCACCATCCCAGTATAAGTCCAGCCTCACCCACCCCAACACCCAATCCAGGCACAAAGGGGCAGGAGGAGTGACGTGGCCCCCGCGGTGGCACCTGCCTGACGGAGAGTCACTCTGTCCACAGTCTCCTGTGGTCATGGACTTCATCAGCAACACCGTGAAGACGCTGCCCTCACCCTACCACGGCTGGACAAGTCTTAGAAAAGCATCCCATGGCTGAGAGTGATGCGCACGGACCACGTGGGGGAAACTGGCTCCGGTCCAGCCCTGCAAAAAGTCCTCTGATCTCATCATTGCCCGAGCCCAGCAAGTTGTGGGGGGAAGAACAGGGCAAAAATAAGAGACCTGAGCTAGCTTTGTCTCAGCCAGCTTGGGCACCGGCAGCAGCAGGAGCTGGGCACCCCTGGGCTGGCGGGAGGGTGGATTCTCACTGCACCGTGGTTACTCCTGAGCCAGAGCAACGCACACGAAGAGCATCTCAAGGACTTCCTGAGGCGTGATCGCTGCACACAGCCAAGCTGCGAGAAGATGCAGCAAACAAATCAGCAGCAAACAAATCAGCTGGAGCCCGGCTCTATCAGCGAGCAAATGTCTCCCCGCTGGAATTGCAGTGGGTCACAGTAAGCAGAGGAAACCCAAAACCGGGCCTAAGGAAAGCTGGGAGCACGGTGATGCTTTGCTCCTGTGATTTCCTGCCGAAGCAACACGTGCGGAGTCTCTCCCATTTTAGTGAAGTGGAAAGCAGGGGAAGGAGGATCCCACAGCAGCTTTCGGGCTCCACCGGTTCACAAACCCCCGGATTTTGCGGAGACCAGTAACACGTTGCAGAATTGGCCAGA
>NW_009215201.1:0-326 GCF_000690835.1 Fulmarus glacialis
CCACCGGCCCCTGGCACACTCGTGGTGGGTGCTAGTGCTAAGGTGGGCTAAGGAACAATCAGCGGGGGGGTGATGAAGAGAGGAGGGGAAGTAGATGGGAACGATCTGGTCCAAACTTCCACTTCTTGGCTGCGCCAGGTCCCGCACCCTCGCATCTCCCCGAAACACAGGTCCTTTAAATACGCAGTTTTAGATCCAGCCCAGAATGGATGCTGAAATGCAAAGCAAACCTCCTTCCTTGGCTTACTGGTGAGCAACAAGGGCATAGTCCCGTGTCAGACTGAGCGGAGACTGGCTCAAGGACAACGCCTGCTTCTCCAGCACAT
>NW_009215201.1:348-2479 GCF_000690835.1 Fulmarus glacialis
TAGCATGCCAAGGAGAAGGGGTCAACTTGCACACACGAAACTCTTGCTGGGTGTATGTGCACGCGGAAAGAGGAGCCGCGTCCGTGCGGAAAGCAGCAGCCCCTTGCAAACAGCCTCCATTTCCCCCTCCTCCCGCTCTTGCCCTCCCCGCTGCCTTTGCAGAGCTGCGTCTGCCACCTCAGCCGGGCTCTCACCAGCCCTTTCACCTCTTCTGGGTGCTGCCGGCCGGGGCTCAGCAGGGCAGGCAGAGAAGGGCTCCACAGCGAAGCTGTGCTAGGGACTGCTCTGCATCAGCCCCTCGTCCTGGTCTTGCTATTTTTATTCCCTGTTTTTGCCTTTTTTTTTTTTTTTTTTTTTTCTTGGGGAGATGTTTGTTATTTTAATTAAAAAAAAAACAAACAAACAATAAAACCCCAACCATGACAAAACCTGATATCAATAGGATCCTCGTGGGGACAATTTAAAGAGAAAAACCATACTTCTGCAAACTCAGAGTAATTGGATCACGGCATTAATTAATCATTTCAGTTCATTTCTCTTCTACGAAAGAAAACAGACTGACACGCCGAGATGGGTATGCCCCTCGTGTGAATAAACAAACCGCTTTTACCGGTAGCCCTCCTCCTCCTTCTCCCGCCAGCTTCCCACCGCCCACTCACCGGGTCACTCCCGGGATCGCTGCCGCTCCGTCCGGCAGACCTGGGAACTTGCTGCCGGCTCTGAGCAAGGGCACGTTGGCTTGGCTCCCGCAGGAACCGGGGGCTGCTGCTCGCAGGGACGCCACCCCTTGCTCCCGTCCCCACCTTCCCCACCCAGATGGCCACCAGCCCGGCTGAGGGGTGAACCGGGGATGGGTCACTATTTCTTAGGATCTCTGTACGGATGAAATCGCCCCCTGGGATGCCCTGGTTTTTGTTGGGATGCCTCACAGGGGGCCTAGCCCAGGCTGGAGAGCAGCAGCGGGTGCTCAGATCACAGAAGTCAAGGCGTTAGGAAGCAGGAGGTGATGCCCAGCAATAGCGAAGGGGAAAAGCATCTTGCCGTCGCCTGTGATTTCAACATGAGCGTCGTCACTGGTGATGTTTCACCAAAAGCTTGGGCTCTAGGACCCTGGCATGTGAGTATTTTGATAGACAGTGCCAGCATCAACAAGCCACCCCACTGGGTGGGTACCAGCCCTCCCAGCCCCTCTGCTCATCCTGCGAGTAGCAGCAGGAGAAGCCCAGCCACCCTCGGAGGTCACTCAAGGCACCTGTGACAAAGCAGGGAGCCTCCAAACGCCCAAGCAGAGCCCACCAGCTTTGCCAGCAGGGCACAGAGGAACGCTAGCTGTTCCTCAGGTTGGGAAGTATCTCCCTAGCCTTGGGTTTTGCCAAAGACTAGCTAGAAAATCTGGCCACAGCACAGTCAGAGGGGTTGAAAGCAGGACAGAAGAGAAGCCAGCGTTGCTTGCATTTAAAAAAAATGACAAGAGCTGTTCCCTGATTTGAAGCCAATGCCATTATTTTGGGAGAAAAGAAGGGTGGGGCTGTCCGACTCTTGCCCACAATGGGCCAACGGAGAGCATGGGTCTGCCGTTACCAGCGGGGAGGGCACAGCAGGGCCAGCAAGGACTAAAGGGCAGGTGGGATCCACATCTAGGGAGAGAGGGGGCAAGGTCTGTCCCCCTTGCAATGTCCAACTTGGCAAAGGGCTTTGTGGGGAGGTGGGGGGACTTCTGCCCGGGAGGTGGCCACAAGGGCCAGAGGGGTTTTGTCCAGCGTGGGGACAAAGTATCCGAATGACATGGAATCTCGTCCCTGTTGCTCTTGTTGGAATACAGAGGAAAGCAAAGAAAGCAGGCAGGTAGTTTCCTGCCCAGAAAACAAATCTCCTTTCAAGAGGAGGTACCAGGGGAGCAAATAACCCCCACCCTGGGGTCCCCGCTGTGGGGGTGCCTGTCCCGGGGGCACAGGCTGCTCATATGCCCGTGGCAGGGTGCCGACAGGGCCGGTTTCTAGGCGATCAGAGGGACCCGAGGTGCCTTGGACCACGGATCCCGGGGAGCCGTGTTGGTTTGGATGGGAGCAGGGAAGGAGGTTGCCAGAGCTCGTCCCGGTGCCCTGGCAGGGCTGCAGCCCGGGGTGGTGAG
>NW_009215202.1:0-2492 GCF_000690835.1 Fulmarus glacialis
GGGATCGGGGGGACCGGGGGGTGCCCTTGCCGCGGGGGGTCCGGGCAAGGAGACCGCTGGACCAGGGCGGTGGGGACACCCAGGCAGCGCAGCCACGGGTGCTGTGGGCGAGCGGCCGCGTGGAGCCCTTTTGTGCTCCCTCCCCAGCCATGCCCCCGGCCTGGCCCTCCCTGCGCCTGCGCCGGCTCCCGGCAGAGCACGGTGACGGGAGACCATGGGCAGACATCGAGCAGGCCAACAGCGATGGGAGAAGGTACTGTGCCACCGCCTTGGCACACAGCTTGCTTTCCAGCAGCTCCTCACATTGACTCCAAACGTGTCAAGTCATCTCTGCAGCCAGCACTGGGGGATGTCTGCAAGCAAAGTAAGTTTGTGCAACGAGCTTGGGGGTGGGAACGCTCAAACTGGGCTCATCCTGGAAGTGTGCTCCAAGCATGGCCTCCGGGAATGGCCCCCGGTTAAACAGCCGTAAGAGACCACCAGCCTTTAGTTACTTAATACACAGTTTATTGAGCTGGGTTGATTAAATTGCCAGTCTGACACCCCTCCCCTCGCCAAGCCCCGGTGCATCACTGGTGAAACTGCAGTTGTGCTGTGGTAGCCACCAGTGTGGGAAGAACAGCCCTGGCTGGCCAGTGTCTGATCCATCGGGAGAGGGTGGGGGAACGGCAACCCCTCCCTGAGCAGTCCCAGGCATCATATGCCACTGTGTGGCTGTTCTGGGCTATCGAGAAATGTCTCCACTGTGCCTTGTTCTCCCCATGGCGGGCAACCAAAAAGGTGAGTGAAGGACCCCTTAAGAGCAGAGATGTCTGGGATGGACACACTGATGTCCTGTCCCTACCTGCCCAAGAGACCACAGAGCATGGGTCCCAGCAAGCTGCCCCTTTCCATCCATGTGCACAAGGGGATGGGGACAGGTGGGTGACATTTAGCTGGTGCCTTGGCTCAGACAGAGGGAAGGAGTTCAGCTACAAGATGGTGCTCAGCATACACACACAGGATCACATAACAGTATGGGACACGGCGGGTGGACCTGTGCGGAGCTATGAAACCATAGGTATATAAGCCAAGAGCTGCTCACACCTTCAGAAGTGCTGGATCACAGCTCAGGACCATGTTGTTGGGTCGGAGGCAACCAGAGATATTGCCACAGGAGCGACTTGCAGGGCAGTCAGGAGCTTTAGGTGCAAAAGACCCCAAGCCTTCTCCAGAGCAATCCTCTGGGAGCTGTGGCAGTGGAGCTGCCAAGGCTCAGAGCAGGAGCTGTGGAGCAGAGGTGCCCAATGGATACCCTGGGTGGAGGGGTAGCTGGGGCTGGCAAGTCCCCAGTGCCCACACCAAAGCAAAGAGCAGGTGGGAGCTGAGAGAAAGAAAACCTTGCAGGAACAGCCCTGTGGCTCTGCTTGGCCCAAGCCCTAGGCTAGTGCTGTGGCTGATGTAGAAGCACCGAGAGACAAGCTGGGGCTGAGTTTGGTGGCTCAGGTGACCGGGGTGCTTCATAGGCACTGCCCAGGCAGCCCCTGCCCCTGGCTGCCGGGCAGGGGACAGTTTTCCTCCCAGAGACCGGCAAGGTGCATTTACAGAGGCAACCAAAGTACCTAGTCTCCAGTAGCTGCCCATGGTCCCACAGGTGAGCTGTGGTAGAGCTGCAGTCCCAACCAGAACCTGGTCTGGGGCAGGAGGAGCCCTGGCCTGCGCTTGAGGACTCAGTAGTAGGCTCCAAGGAGGGTTGAGACCTTGTGCAGGAGCTCCTTGTGGTTGGTGTGCAGGGGGATCCTCTTGTCCAGCACCTGCCAGCGGATGCACAGCTCCGGATCACAGCCCTGGAGGAACTGGAAGGGGACCGGAGACATCACGTACACACGGCGGGTGAGGGCCTGTGCCAGCCACGCTCAACAGCACCTCCAGTCCCCAGCCTCCTGCCCGTTCTTTTTGGGGCCCCCGGTGCAGTGCCACCCCACGTTCATCCCCACTGCATGAAGCTGGAGAAGCCCACTCCTGGTGAGGGTCTGGAGACCCAGAGGGTCTGGAGATCTGGCTCCCCTGCCCCATGACCCTGCCGGGTCAGGGAGCTGTGGAGGCGAGGGGCCCATACCGAATTCAGCCGCTTCATCTCCACATCGTTCTGGTTGTCGAAGTGCACGCTGACGGCGACTGTCTCGACCCAGGCGTTATCCGTGTTGCGGGGGTCATCAAGGTACCCCTTGTGTATCTGTGCACGGTGAAGGACTGCCACATTAGCAGAGCCCTCACCACATCTCTGAGGGCACTGAGAAGCCCCGGGGGTGGTGGGGCATCGCCCCACAGCTCCTCTGCCCCGCTGGAGACCAGCGCCTTCTTCCCACTGCAGCTGGAGCCATGGAGAGCGATCGCAGCAGGCACAGACACCGGTGTGTGTAGCCCACCCCCGGGGACCCGGGGCTGCCTCCCAGACCCCTGCGCGGTGCGAGGCCATTACGGCGTGTCTCCACTGCCCCCAGCCATTCCTC
>NW_009215202.1:2938-3237 GCF_000690835.1 Fulmarus glacialis
CAGTGGCCAAGGGGTGGTGCACCCTGCCCCTGTACCCTGGGGACACCCACATGCTCCTGTGCCACTATGATGTCCACATGTCCCTGTACTGTGGTGATGCCCCCGTGTGCCTGTACCGCCGTGACACCTGTGTGCCCCTGTACCGGGGTGATGCCTGCGTGCCCCCGTACCGCTGTAACACCCGCGTGCCCCTGTACCGCTGGGACACCTGCGTGCTCCCCACCTCAGTGCCTTGTTTCAGCAAGTTCTGGAACTGGGGCCAGAACTCCCGGCGCAGGATCCACTTGAGTTTCAGTGGC
>NW_009215202.1:3319-5095 GCF_000690835.1 Fulmarus glacialis
CCTGCGCCGTTGTTGCCACCACTGCAGAAGATGCCACAAGCTCTGGTGGGGGGAGCAAGCAGCGGTGGTGCCTTCCTCCCTCCCTCCCTCCCTTCCTCTCCTGCCAGAAGTCCTCAGCTGCGCCCAAGCACGTGTCTAAGTTTGCCTGATTCAACGTCTGGACCTCTCTGTCAAAGTACGCCATGCCAATGGCTTACGTCACGAAGGATGTGAGAACTGAGGAGGAGGAGGAGGGAGAAGCAGGAGACAGGGGGTCAGGGTGGGTGGGGGTATGTAACCTCGCCACTGCTTCCCCAGCACTCCTGGCAGCACAGCCCCGCACGCAGATGCTCTGCGGGAGGGACAGAGGCTGTGACACCCGTCTGTGTTTCTCCCTCTTCCACAGGGCATCCAGCCATTGGGCTGGGCCAGCCCCGTCCCCCCAGACCCTTCTGTGCCAGCTGGTTTCCACCAGCTCTTACCCCGGGCAGAGCCCAGACATCTGACAGCGGGTACTGGGCTACTAGGACTTCCAGCATCTTCTTCAGGCTCTTCCTTATAATGGACCCATCCAAATTCCTCCTCCAGCTGTGAGAGAGGCCCCTGTTATGCTGCAGCTGGACTCAGCTCCCCCCTGCCCAGCCCCTGCCCAGCAGCGGTTGAATGGGCAGCGGTGGGTTTTGCCAGGTCCCAGTCTCTCTGGGATGGCTTCGTGCCCCCCTTTTCCGTTCCACCACCCCAGCCCCATCCTGGAGCAAGGACACCTCTCTGTCCCCACGCACTCACCGGGTCACAACGGGGTGCAGGGCATGGTTGGGCCCAAAGCAGTGCAGCCCCCCGCGGCCTCGCAGCCCCGTCCTGCCCATGGGGTTCCTGGCAGGGAGAGAGTGAGCGGGCTGGGACGGCGCCAGGGTCCCTCTGCGCACCCCATCACGCTGATCAAAGCCCTATACCGCTCCCCCAAATTTCCCACCACTGCACTTCTTCTGGGGTGCTGGGTTTTTTTTGCGGAGGGACAGCCCTGAGGACGATGCATGCCATTATTCCTGCCCCACCATTAGCCGTAGGGAAGCGGGAAGGGGATGGATGCACGCAGGCCCCCCTGGATTCTCCTTCTCCCCATTGCTTTGCCTGCAGCTGAGCACCCCAGCTCCCACCGAGCCCGTCTGCCCCCGTGGTGGGTGCACTCACAGCGGCAGCCCATCCTGCACGGCGTAGAGGCCGTGGAATCTCTGCCGGTCGATCAGCCCGTCCATGGTGTTGTAGTTGATCTTCAGGAGAGACTCCAAGGAGCTGGGGGGCGGGAGGCAGCCCGGCAGGGAGGGCTGGCTGTGCCACCCAGGGGAAGGGGCAGAGGAGTGGGGAGACACAGGGGGACACTCACGGGCTGAATGGGTCCTGCACAGCCATGTCCTGGTGGTCGGCCGAGTAGGCAGGAGGGTCGTAGAGTGGGAAGTCCACCTGCGGAGCACGTGGCCATGTCAGGTCCCCCTTGCGTCCCTGCTCTGGCAGTAGGCAGGGACTGGGACTCCTGGGGACACTTTCTGCCCTAGTCCCTTCCTCTGCCCAGCTCGTGGCATCATCCCCCAAGGCACGTAGTGCTCCGGGCCCTGCTCGGGGGCTGAGCTCAGGGTCTCGGCGGGAGGGTTGGTGCCTCTCACTCATGCCCCCATGGAAGCCAGTGCCAGATCCTGTCCCTGACCCTGAGCCAGCCCTGATTCAGGAAATGTGGAGATGTTTGTTTGTCTCCTCTCTCTCCCAACTAAGCATCTCCAGGCATCCCTAGCACTGCAGATC
>NW_009215202.1:5386-12837 GCF_000690835.1 Fulmarus glacialis
GGCTGGCTTTCCTCAGTTTTCCCCTCCAGGTCACCCTCCTTCATCTCCGAGGCTTTGCTGGAGCCTGCGAGGCAGACACAGACAGCGAGGCCCCGCAAAGCAGGCTGCTGAGTCCGGTGCTGCGGACTGTGGCTCTGCTGAGGGGGCTGGCTGCGTGTCTCCGTGGGGATGCTGATGTCCCCTGGGGGCCCTGCCCCTGGCATCCCTTCCAGCAGGCCCCGGAGGAACTCCCCGGCGATGCTGCAGTGGAAAGCCTCAGCCGTGGGCTCCAGGGAGGGCTCTGGAGTGGAGGGTGGGAATGGCTGCAGGAGGGGCTGGGCGGCCTCGCAGAGCCCCCAAACCTCCCTGGGCCAAAGGAGCCTCTGCCTTGCTGCTTCACAGAGGGATGCGAGCCCTGGTCCACAGCCCTGCGGGTGCCAGCACGGGGGTCCGGGATTTTTCTGGAGTTGGGCTCTGCTTACCCATGGGTGGCACGTCCTCGCTTGAGCCGTAGCCATTGCCCTGCAGCGCCTGCATTATCCACCTCAGGGCCTGGGCACTCTGATGCGCCTGCGTGGGACAGGAGAGGGTCAGCCCTCCCGCACCCCAGCTGCCCCCCGGGCTCCCTTGCTCGAGCGCTGCCAGGATACAGCCCTGCCCTGGGCTCCTGGCTGCTCATCCTTGCTGTGCCCTGATGCTCAGCTTGGAAAACCACTCCTGCCCTGCAGCGCCTGCATTATCCACCTCAGGGCCTGGGCACTCTGATGCGCCTGCGTGGGACAGGAGAGGGTCAGCCCTCCCGCACCCCAGCTGCCCCCCGGGCTCCCTTGCTCGAGCGCTGCCAGGATACAGCCCTGCCCTGGGCTCCTGGCTGCTCATCCTTGCTGTGCCCTGATGCTCAGCTTGGAAAACCACTCCAGGGAAACGTTTTTTCAAAGCAGGTGGAAATGGAAGTGGAAACAGCCACGGTGCTGCGGCCGTCTCAGAAAGGAGATGCCAGGGCCTGGTCCGGCTCCCCAGGCACCCCACTGCTCGCGCAGGGTGTGAAACAGCTTCACGGGGAGCGGGTGGAGGGTCCCTCATCTCCAGAAGGTCTGGAGGGTCCTCTTGGGCCAAGGAAAAGAGCTGGGTCAGATCTGCTTGGGTGACCACTGGAGGCAGGGGCTCGTCCCACCACTTCCCACCTTCGTCCTGTTCACTTTGGAGATGTATTTCCCATACATCTTTTCCTCTCGGATGCTATTCCTCTCGGATGCTATTGTTTTGGCAAGGAAACTCAAACTGTTTGAAGGGAGATTGATTCAGAGGGACTTTCTCTTGTGCTCTGGTTCAGTTGACTCAGCCCCTGAAAAACCCCACCTTTCTTAGGTGGTTTCTCATCTTTTGCCTCACCTGCTCTTCCAGAGAGACCAGCCTCTGCTCCACCAGCCCTGTCCTCTTCACCCGGTCCAAGTCCAGCAGCTCTGCCAGTACGTCAACCCTGGCGGGACAGTGCAGAGAGGAACCCCCTCAGCAGCCACCCCTCCGCTAATCCCAACTCTTCCCTGCTCAGGACACTGGAGGACAGAAGGATGTCCCTGTCTCAGGAGTGCTGGTACCTCTGTGCAATGTCTCGGATCTTCTGCTCCATGTTCTGCTTCTCCTGGCACTGCTGGTGCTGCAGGTAGTTCTCCTTCAGGTACATCTCCCAAGAGAGGAGGGCAGCTTCTTCATTCTTCTCCAGCTTCTTTTCTGCCAGAGGAAGGGGACAGCAGTGCTGTCAGATCCCTGGGCATCCCAAACCCCGGTACCGCAGCCCAGACGCCAAGCCTCGTGCCTCGGTGCATGGTGCCATGCCCCGGGGAGGGGGCAAGGGCAGGAGGGGAGATGCTGGTCCTCACTGAGCTGTTTGTGGTGCGTGGCCGGCTTTTGGGGGAACGCCCGCCGGCGCCTGAGGAGGATGAAGGGTGGAGGCGCGGGTGGGCGGCCGTGGTACTCCTCGATCAGGTCATGCCGCTGGAACTTCCAGATCTGGTCCGTGTGCTCCTGGACCTGCTGGAAGGTGTAGCTGGGGCAGAGCCCAGGCGTCAGCTGTGCCATGGGGATGAGGGGGCACATCATGTCTGTATGGTGCCCCGGCTCCTACCCATCTCCCTGATTAGCCCTGGCCAGTACCCACTACTCCCACCATATCTATAACCCCCCAAAACACCCTTGTGCTCTAGTCAGCACGTGCCCCAGAACCCTCCTTGCACTTTCTCAGTGTGTGGTGCCCTGGCCATGGCCAAGCCTGCAAGCAAAGCCAGCTCAATTCACCGTCAGGACCATGGGGCCAGGTCAAACTCACTTGAACATGGCGATGAGGAGGTTGAGGAGGAGGATGTTGGTGAAGAGCAGGTACAGGCACAGTAAGATGACTGTTAACCACTCTGGGAAGATGGGTTTCTTGTTGTCCTCGTTTGTCTCTGGGCACTTGGGCTTGTAGGGGTCGGTCCCATTGGGGCTACACTGGTCAATGTTGAAGTTGACCCCTGCAAGAGAGCACGGCATGACTCCGCTGCAGCCAAGCCTCGCGGTGTCTCAGGGAGCATGTTGTGCTCTCTGAAAGCGGCCAGCATCGAGGGAGCTTAGCACCGGGCAGGGATTTGACCTCAATTTGCAGCTGTGGCACTGAGCTGGATCATCTCATGCTCCTGTGCCTTTGCTAGTGTGCTCTCTTGACCACTCAGGCAGGTGCACTCCCTGGGTTTGCACTGGTGGCAATGCTCCCAAAGTGCCGGAGCAGGGCTCCAACCCCATGCCCCATCATTGCTCCCTCCTGGCCTTATGCTGTGCTTGGAGAGGAGCCCTGTGCAGGGCTTCCACAGGCCAACAGGGCAGGAGCTAGGCAGACTATGGCGTGAGCTTGGTACCCCTCAGCCTTGTCGCAGCCACCCTGCCCATGCCACGCGCTGTCACAGGCTGGTGTCCCTTACCGTCAATGTAGGAGGGAATCTGCCCGAAGATGGTCAGGTAGGAGTGGTAGACCACCCCACGGAAAAGCCACTCCACACGTTCCTCGTTGTGGATCAGGATGGCCTGCTTGGCAACCCCAAAGGACACCACCCACACTGCTAACAGGAAGAGGAAGAAGAAGACATCCTTCATCTGCAAAGACAGAGGGGAAGCAAAATTGTGTCCTGGAGCAAATCCCACTCCAGGATAGGATAACACAGGTGGCACATCCATCCCGTGCAGGCATCCAGCTGCTCCAGCTGATCGCCCTGGCAGGACGGAGGGGAGCTCTCACCATGCGCTTCACAATGATGATCTTGGGCCCCAGTGTTTTACTGACTGTGAAAATGTGCATCAGACGCAGGCAGAAAATGATAAAAGCCAGTGACAGTATGATGCGCCCGGGATATAGAGTTGACGGGATCAGCCTGGGCACAGAAGAGAGGAAAGGAAACATCTCAGTGCCACCAGTGCGGGTTTTTTTCTGATCTCGCAGCATTACATTTCTGCAGTATCAGGAGCTTCCCCAAAGTGCTGGGTGAGAGTTGCAGCATGAAAAACATCTCTCCTAAAAGCAGCTGAAAGCAGAGGCAAATTGGTCAGAATTAATCACATGACCACAAAAATCTTCATTGGCCTTCGGAAGAAGAAATTGCAATTAAAACACCTGCACAATTCTCACACTAGTTTTGTAGCCTACAGCTGCGGCTTGAGCCTGAGCGCTGCCAGGCAAGTGGCTCTGCAACTCACCTGCAAGTCAACCCTGCGATAAAGACCAGGATGGCGCAGATATCCAACTTATTCCAGAAGTCCTTGAAGTACAGGGAAGCCATTTTCACAACCCCAAACCCATCCGGATCATACAACAGCTGTCGGGAAGAGAAGAGGGGTTGGTATTTCAGTGAAAGCCTTGTAAGATACTCACGTGCCTTGTAGAGGAAAGGGACCGCACAGACCTGCTGGCCATCACTGGACCCTCTTGCTTACCCGAAGTTAACCTGAGCCTACATGGTTTTCTATAGGGGCATGGCAGGAGCATGGAGGGAGATACCTGAGACATGGGGCTCTTCAGTCTGGTGAAGAAAGGCACTGAGATGTTGAAGCAAAAGCTGAAAAAAATCAAATGTCAAGCAAAGCCTGGAAATGCTTCTGGGAATAAATGCCCAAGGAAGGAGGTGGTCCCTCCATCTCCTGATGTTTTCATGTCTTTCTGCAAGTACCAGGGCCAGGCCAGACGCAGCCAAGGAGATTCTCCAGCCTCAGAGACAGGGGGATCTGGCAGTCCCTTGTGATGGGACCTCTCCAAATGGATGGTGACATGAGAAGCAGCATGGGAACGTGAGCTATGCAGGACCTTCCAGGAGCACCCAGAGGGTGCTCACCTAGGAGAGCACCTCCTCTCACCTCCTTCCAGCCTCTGCTCTGTCTGCCCCGTACCTGGCGGGTCTCCTCGCACACCAGGGAGAAGAGCCAGAAATAGATGAGGTACTCCCGCCAGGACGGCAATGGCTGGAAGTCAACCATCAGGACGTAGGCAAAGAGCAGGAGGAAGGTGAAGTAAGAGAGGATGTTCATGTGGAAGATGACGACAGGTGCCGTGAAGAAGGCTCGCAGGCGCGTCAGGCAGCCCACGGGCTGCAGCCTCTTCTCCCTGCGGGGAGCAGGGGTGGCAGTGGGGCTCAGCTGCCCAGGGAGATGCCACGGCAGCTTCTCCCAGCCAGCCTTCGTGCACGCAAGACCCAGCTGCAAGAAGTACCTGAAGGTGATGAGGCTGGTGTAGAGAAGTGGGAAGAACAGCATGCACGCAATAACCCGCCAAAGCCCGTTGTCCACACACATCTTCCCCCACCAGACTTTGGTTAGAAAGGCCTGTGAGGAGGGAGGAAGAGAAGCACTGGTTACAGAAGCCCCCCTGCCGTCAGAGCGGGGCTGCAGGGCAGAGCCCCACCACTACCAACAAGGAACCCTGGATCTGGGGCAGGGGACGCTTGGGCACTTGCCCTCCAAGCACCATTACTGCTGGGAACGCACCTGGACACCCCCATGGGACACAAAATTCATGTTCTTGGCCTCCAACGCCAACTGCAGACAGGTTGTCTTCCCCCAGGCCTCAGAGACACGGGTGAGGAGCTTCTGGGCTCTCTCTTCATCCTTGCGGTAGCAGTCTGTGAACACGCCTGGCCAGGCAGGGACCAGGGAGACAAGGCTGAGCTCCGGGGCCAGCTTGGTGCTCCGCAAGGTGCCCGCAGAGTCACCCTTTGCAGCAGGATCTGGACACGGCACCACGCAGTGACACCCTCTGCGCTCCCACCACCACCCGGGCACAGCCCTCGCAGCACCACGACCCCGACCATGATGAGGGGAGCCCCCGTTTGGCACCACCCACCCCACCCATCACCCCCAGACACCTCCTGGACAAAGCTAGCCAGTCCTGCAGGGTGCGAGAGCCGTTCTGGGTTGCTGGTCCCCTCCCGCTCACCGATCGCCTTCTGCTCGTACTGCTCGGCCAGGGCCAGCATGTCGTCGGTGGTGTCGGTGTCTTCCTCCTCCTTGGCGAGCTCCTTCAGGATTTTGCTGCAGGCCAGCGCGGCTGCCATGCAGTCCTGGCTCTGGAGCAGAAGAAGCCAGAGAGAGCGTGGGGCTCTGCTCCTATGCTGCAAGTCCTGGCAGTCCTGCCAAGCCCTCCATGGCTCCCACGGGAGGGAAGGAGGGTGTCCCGAGCAGACTGCTGTGACAAGGGCTGAGCTGTGCTCCCCTCCGGGTGCAGGGGCAGAAGGTAACCCACTGCCACGGGGAACCCGGGGACACCCCTGCTCTCCTCCTGGGAAGCCTTGGGTGATGGGACGGTGTGACTCCACGGCTCTGCACGGCACACTCACCATGCCACCCGCCACACTGCCTCTTGCCCTGGGGATGCTGCTTATGGGTGGAAGCCTTCTCCACCCCGGCTGCCATGCCCCTGTGTCCTGCCTGCGGTGTGCCAAGCCCTCTCTCAGCCTTTTGCAAGGAAGAGCACACCTCTGGCCCAGCACATCACCTCTGCCCTCAGCATACGTTTTGGCTGGGAAGGGAGGGATCTGGCATCACGGTGTGTGTCTGGGGACGAACACCAAGTGTCCGCGGCTCACTAGCTGGCTCCCATTTGGCTGGGGGTCAGGCTCGGGCACTGCCGTGGCCCAGCTCGCCTGCTGTCCCAAACGCCAGCAGGTGCAATCTTTCCTCCTGGGGCTGGGAGGTTTGGCTCCATCTGAGCCTCTCAGCTGGGACCGACAGCTCTGGGCTGTGATACCTGGGCCCAGATGATTTCTGCCAGCTCCTTGCGGTTCTGGACCACAGCCCAGATAAGCAGGTCGCGGACTGGGTCCACGGTGAAGGTGACTCGGCCAGCAGAGCGCTTGTAGAGGGACCGGAGACTTGACCCCTGAACCTGCAAGGCATGCGATGGTCAGACCTGTTCCCCTGCCAAGAGGCTGCAGAAAGCAGAGAGCCCCTCAGCACGAAGCCACCCCTGAACCCTGGGTGCCTGCCTCCACCACCCATGGAAGGGCCTTTGCTGCAGATAGCGGGGTGGCCAAGACTGGACTCATCCTGGAAATGCCACTTTTTCTAGGGCCAGGATCATGTGGGGATGTGCCCATCCTGCCCAGTGCACCCAGTGCGCCCACCAGAGTCACGCAGCCACATGGTGCTGCAGGTGTAGGAGGGTGGGCGTCACACCTTGAATGTGGGGCAGATGACTTGGGCAGGGCTTTAAGGGTCTTTGAGTGGGATTCTTGAGCAGGCAAGAGGACAGAGACCCAGGTGCAACCTCCAGGACGATTTCTTGAGCCAGCGTCCCCCTCCCTAGTGCAACCCTGCCCCACATAACCTGGAGATGCGTACATTCAGCTTGATGTGCGGGACAGGGATGGAGAGCCGGGGCCGCTCCGTGTGCTTGGGCTTGGGGTAGAGAGGCTGTGTGGAGCAGCCCAGGAGCTCCCGCAGCACCTGGGAGACATGGTGCAGTTGGATTCTTGGCATTTTGGAGCCAGCCGTGTGCTCTCTCTCCTCCAGCAGGACCTTCTGCAGCTTGCTGTGGAACAGGCAGGATGGTGCCATGTTGTCGTAGAGGTAAACCAGGGTGTCCCAGTTGACAAACTCCTTGAGGCTTACTCCCCGCTCCAGGAAGAGCTTCACAAACTCTGGCTTGTTGGAGATCAGGGCGGCTGCCATCACGGGGTGGAGATCTGTGGGCTGGCAGGCCAGAGGCAGAGGTGAGAGGCTCCATGGCCCCAGAGCAGGGCCCCACCATGCTCCTCATTCAGATGGGGGGAAGATTTTATCCCTGAGCACACAAGGAGTTTCTGGAGAGAGCCACTGGGGGGTACTGGGATTTGTGGGACACCCCCCAGAGATGCACTTCTGGGTTAGTATGCCCTCTCCTCTGGCAGTGAAGCCCTCTGCTCCCTTGGCTGCTGGGTGGAGGGATGGGGTAGGATAGAGGGTAGACCCTCTTTCCC
>NW_009215202.1:12868-20364 GCF_000690835.1 Fulmarus glacialis
CCATACAAATGAGCAGGACCTCACAGGCTTGTCCCCTGTGCACAACTCTTCAGCTGAAGGATCATGGTGCTGCCAGCTGGATCTCAGCTATGGGGAGACTGGCTGCTCCCGATGGTCACCCCGTTCAGCCTTTGAGGGGTTTTCCTTTCCAAGGCAACCTTTACATGTGCTCAGAAGTGAAAACAAAGCCCGTGGGTAAGGGGGTACATGTCTGTCCTGGCAGGAAGGTATCTGCTGACCTTCTGCCACAGCTTGGTTTCAGCCTCAGCTTCTCATACCAGCCACATCGCTCCAGAACTGCAGCACCTTGTAACAGCCCTGGCCTGCATCGGCTAATCTGAGAGCCTGCCTCATCCTCCCTTCCCAACAAAAGTGTGGATCTTGTTCAGGCTGTGCATTTTCACACCATCAAATATTTGCTCTTCAGGATCCTGGATCCCGCCAGCCCTTCCCAGTCCCACAAAAGGTATGTGAGCTGAGGGAATCCAAACTGTCGAACGAAATAGGAAAATCCCTTCCAAGTCCCACAGCCCCAGCGGAGAGGACAGAGAACCCTGCTCAGCTTCCACTTCTCCACAGCTGGATCAGGCGGGGGATGGCAGAGCTGGCTCGTGCTGCTCCCTGCCCCACTCTGTAGTAAAGTTTGAGCAGGGAAGCGGCAGGCTGGGTGAGATGAGTTTAGAGACAAGTTGCCATTTGACAACGTGTCGTGAGCAGCAACCACAGGGCAGAGCTGGCAGGAGGTATTTTTGGCTCTAGGTTGGTGGATTGTCTTTAAAAGACACCGGTTTTGAACAAAATACCAATCAATCACCTTTGTAAACAATTATAAGCCAAATAGGACCTTTACAAGCAATGAATTGCAGGGTGTGCTCACCTCTGCTCTGGGTGTTTGAGTGCACTTTTGAAAGATAGGACAGATTAAGAGCCCCTGGCAATGTGGTGGGAGTTTAGGGTCCAAGAGAAATGCCCTCAGAAACTCTCCCTAGGCACAGCTGAGGTGAACCGTGCCCTCAATACCAACAGTCCTCAAGTGGGACCTGACAAGCTGTAAGCCTGACCAGACAAGCAGCACAGGTACTCCCTTACCTTCCACTCGTGGTCATCCGTGAAGATCTCACTCCGAGCAATGTCCACCCTGTTCCAGGCCACAGCTAACTTCAGCTGGTGGTCCCAGTTCTCACGACCAAAGTGGTCCTGGTTTCGGGATGCTGCATGCAAAGCGCATGTGTTAGAACAAAGGATCATTTACTCGGTGAGAAGATACCACCTGGAAGCTCCCTTGGAGGCCTGGCCCTTTGGGAGAAATGTCTCTCGCCAATCAGCTCAGCATCACAAAGTTTGGGGACCCCTCTGGTGACCCCATAAGTCAAGCAGCTGCAGGAGGTGACTTGTGACCCCCATCCCATTCATCTCACCCCATCCTGCCAAGCAGCTCCCCATCCCTCACCTTTGAACAGCGCCTGGAGGATGGCCACATCCACGTCCTGCTGGCCGTATTTGCCCTCTCTGAAAATGGTCAGGAGCTGCCGGCTCCGCACTATGTCTTGGATCTACAAGGAGAGCCATGGGCAAGCAATCAACAGCAGCATCTCCTCCCTGCCACTTCCTGCAGGTCCCTGTCCTGTGTGGGGCAATCCCTTGCTGCCCAGGGTTGCCTGCAGACCCCCTGTGCTGTGTCTCCCAGCCCAGCTGGGGCTGGTCCCAAATGGTACCTCTCTGCCCAAAGGGAGCAGGCAGTGGAGGAGCAGAGCTCAAGCCCTTGGGGTGCCCACCAGGACAATGCTGGGCATGGCTGGGGGGAGATGGATGGTTGGCGGAAGATGAGCCTTAAACTTCACGCTGAGAGCCTTGGTGGTCATGGGCGAGGACCCCTGGGGACCCCTTTGATCTCCACAAGCTGAGTGAGAGGAGCTGTCTGCCTGCAGGAGGCTCACCTTCTTGGTCCACTCCACCAGTTTGCCCTCAGTGAAGAGCTCGTAAGTGTCGTGGAAGAACACGCTCAGCTTCTTCTGGATCAAGGCAACGGTTATCTTGGGCACAGGCAGGCTGGCCACCTGTGCGATGACATCGGCCACACGCCCAGACCCTTCCACAATCACACAGGGGGTCCCGTTGGTGATGGCATTGTAGATGGTCTGCAACAGAGCGGGGAGGCTGGTCCTAATCCCACCCAGAGGCCAGCAGACCCTCTCTGAGCACTCCCGTGCGGCTGCATTTCAGCTAGGGTGGCACCCTGGGCAAGGAGCTGCCCCCTCCCACCCTGCTCTGCTGGGAGCGGGCAGGAGCAGTTCCTTACGTCGAGTGTTCCGGGGCCTCCTTCCAGCACCACGCACACGATGGGGATCTTGATGGCCACGCCTGCAGGGAAGCAGAGCCCAGGGTCACCTCCCGTGGGGCAGCCCTCTCCCATGCAGCTGAATGCGGTCCCCTCTGAGTGGTGGGGTGTGAAAGGCAAGGTGGGAGCACTGCCCCTGACATGCCAGGCTCCAGGAGAGAGAGGAGACAATCTCCTGGCAGTCATGCTGCTGGAGCATGTGTGCGCATGTGTTAGAATAGAAGATCATTTGCACAGTGAGAAGAAGAAGCCCCCTTGGAGGCCTGGCCCTTTGAGAGAAACAATTCTCCCTGATCAACTCAGCATCACAAGGTTTGGGGACCCTTTGGTGACCCCATAAGTCAAGCAGATGGCAGAGAAAGGCTCTGTGATTTGTGGCACTGAGGAACCAGGTTCCACATTTATCATGACAATCCTCTCAGAGCCCTTGCCTGGATCCTCCAGGGAAGCCACAGCCTCCCTTCTCACTGGAGGCCAGGATGGGCACCCCTTACCAATGGATGGCCCATCCCACCTGCCTCAGGCCTGGCTACGTGTTGCCTTTACCTCCTTTCACCTTGGTCTGCTCTGAAATGAACTTCTCCAGTCTGGTCCTCAGGGGAATTTCCACCCCATACCTCCCGTGGGTCCCATCGTCCACCAAGATGAAGTGGGAGTGGTTGCTGTCCAGGCATGACAGGCTGCCTTGGTTCTCCTCATCCAGTACGTACTCAGCTGGAAAGCCACCCTGTAAGGTGCAGGAGGAGAGACTCTGGAAAAAGCCTGGCAGGGCTGCAGAGGAGCACCAGATGCCCAAAGCAACCAGCCTGTGGGACAGGAACAGGCCAGCACGTGGGGACAGTCTGGCCAAACAGCCGTCCGTGCACCCCCTGCAGTCCTCAAGTCAGCCTTGCCCCATGCTCCTCTGTCTCTGCTCCACCTCCCCTCACACCCACAAGGGTCCTCCCAGGAGAAGTGCAGCACCTACGCAAGACATCGGTTAGGGTAGAGGGGCTTCTCAGCAAACATCAGCCCAGGACCATCACTCCTTCTGGTGCGGCTGGGTTTTACCAGGGCTGCCAGCCACAGGCACATCTTGAAGCACCCGTTCCCACCACGGTCCTTGGCAGGACTTCCCCGGCAGTCCAGGCATAGGCAAAGCAAATGCATCTCCAACTCTGCCTGGCTCACCATGGGGCAGATGAGGCTCTCCCGGTTGTACACGGTTCCCCAGGTGGCTATGCCAATGGTGACAATCTCGCCCTCCTTCTGGCTGCAGCTCAGGATGAAGTCTCGCACTGCCTCTCCCACCTGTTTCATCACACCAGCGTGGGACCCCCCTGTGATGATCCAGGCCCCTGGGGGTCAGAGAGGTGCTTGGGAAGGGAGAGGCTCTGCTCACAGCAATCTACTAGCATCCCTCTATATGGCTGCAGGAACACCTGGTCCTCAGAGATGCTCCATCCCCCAGAAGATACCTTCCCTGCCCACTACATCAAGCCCAGGCAGCACAGGACATGCCTTCTTCAGCACAGTGTTGCATCTCTCAGTCCAGCTCCCTATGAGCCTGTCTGCAGCGACTGAGCAAGAACAGTCCATTGCTGGTGGTGGTAGTCCTCACAGGGACCTACAGGCTTCCTGGGCCAGCTCGGTATCTCCACAGCAGCCCAACTCACTGAACCTGGTGTGGCCAGATGACAGGTCCCTCTCCCGCTGCAATGGCAGGGAGAGCCTCTGCATCTCTTACCAGTGGTCTGGGCCACTTTGACTAGCCCTTGCCGGAAGATGTTCTTCAGCCTTGGCTTCATGATGAAGTTTTTGGCTCCCCCAGTGACTGAGATGAGCAGGTTGGGTGCATCGAGGCCCCAGTGCTGTGTCATGAGGTGGTAGATGACCCGTGGAGGGGTATCTGAGGAGACGCGCACATACTGCAAAAAAGGGAGCATACACGTGTTTTGGGTAAAACAGGGTCAGGGTAACAGGACACCTCCACCCCAATTTCTCCTGTCCCAGCAAAGAACCAGAGGCTTCCCACTCCATCTCCCAGCAGAGTCCTGTTGCTGCTGCCCCAGGTCTTTGTGCATGACCCTGTTCCCATTTGCTTCCCTGGGACCGAGCATTCCCAAGACAAACCTAAGGACAGGGACAGGGAATAGCCACTCCTTGAAGCATGGGCCTCACAGCATGAAGATCAGTCTCACAGTTTCGGAAAGGGACTAGGTACAGGGCTGGGAGAGAGAAGGCATCCTGTCCCACCTCCCTTCCTCTGCTTGGGTCAGCGTTGCCTTTGGGGCATTTCCACGCTTTCCTAACCTCCTCTCATTCAGGAGGGAAATACTCGCATTTCATCTGCCATGGCAAGACCTGAACACTGGCTCCCCGTGCACCACAGATGGGAAAACCAGATCACCTTCCCCATCTTCTGTCCCAGGCCTGTGAAGTGGATATCACCGAAGGCATCTGTTGGCCTTTCCTGGATGTGCCTGCTGGGGTCCCATTCCTTCCCCAGGAAGATGGGAGGTTTGGCGGCATCTTCCAGGTGCTGTTCCCTGAGATAGCCGCACTCGCACACAATCCTCCTGAAACACACACCACCAACTTTGCCAAAAACAACCCAAAAGGCAAAGCCCAGCTGGCCCGCCTGCCTCAGCCCAGGCAAGAGGTGGTGGCGTTCTCATTAAGAACACCACAGGCACTGGCATCTCCCACCCAGCTCGTCCTCCAGCTCAGAACTTGTGCAGAAACAAAGGCATTGTGTGTGTGTAAATTTAGAAAAACATTGGTATTTCTGCCTGTAGAGGTTTAGGACAGAAATATTAAGGTTGCTCTGGATGAAGTACGGATGGGAATGACTGCATGTGAAAGCATCGGAAAGGTTCCTCACTGGGACATGGGATATCAGCCATGTGGTGACACCCAGCAGGGTGAAGAACCAGAAATTTGTGAATCCCCTTGACACCAGCTCCCTTGACAGAAAGGTGGGATTTTCTGGTGCTGTAGCTTTGTCACCAAACATCCTTTCTGCTTTCCTGGCAGGAGAGGGGAATGAGGGACTGTCTGACTTACCCAGAATCTGATGTCTGGGAGCTTTCAACAAAGTAGGTGCACTCTTTCTTCCGGATGTTTTCAGGAATCCACGAGATGAGATTTTCCTGAGGGAGCAGGAAAAACAACAAGGGGTCAGGGTTTCTGCAAAGGGCCAGAAGTTATGCCAGGGACCAGACACCCTGTGCTTGGAGCCTATCTGGCTGCTGCTTTTGATGTGAAGGAAGAAAGCTCCATCGCTATCTGCAAGGACAAAGCCAGGTGTACCCCAAGGAGAGGAGATATGAATGCTGGACATGTACCTCGAACGTTTGCGGTTTTTCTGTCTGTCCCTAAAACTAAAGTGATCTGCTATTAATGGTCCTGCTGATGAGTCACTGGATAACTCATTAACACTCTTCCGTTGTGCGTGGCCAACCGCCCCCTCTTCCAGCACCTCCTGAACTTGCCTTTTCATTGCTGCTGATGGGGAAATGTGCCTTCCGCCTGCTCTTTGAGACACTGCTACTGCTCTGCTGGAGGTTGGGGACCACCTCGAAGTCGCTCATCTTCCTGGGGTGCGTGGCGGGGTCGTCTCCTCTCTCGGGGCACACCTTGTTCAGTTCGGAGGGGAGCACCTTGGTGCGCCGGCCACGCGCGGCCATGGCTGCTGTGTCTTGCCCCGCTTGGCCTCCTCTCTCCTGTTCCTAGGCTGGGAGGTCCTGCACGTCTCCATCCTGAGTGCAGCAGAAAAGAAGGAGGATACCCATGGACTCAAAGCACTGGGGCATCCTGTCCATCATTCCCTGGGTCGAGAGACGTCCACGGGAAACCTGCCGGACCGGCGCCACGGTCCTGACACGGGGGCCACGTGGGTGGTAAGCCAGCCTCAGCATGCACCACGCCGCCTCTGAAAATGGACCCCGCCGCGCTCTGCCTGCCAGCAGAGCTGCTGCCTGCCTGCTCCGCTGCCGGGACGTCCACCAGCCCGCAGCAATCCCTGCTTGCTCTCCGCTGCAGGCAGCTGGGATATTTCTGGCAGCAGGGAGAGCGGAAACCAGGTCTCTTGTGCGAGCAGCCCAAGCACGGCCCTGCACGGAAAATCTGTATCAACACGCTGGCTGCAGAGACAGGGCACTCCTCCGTAGGGGGGGGTCTCGTGCCCTCTGCAAAGGTCCCCTGAGAGCCCAGAGCTAAAACCCAGGTGCACACAGGCATTCTGCATAACGGGGGCTGCAAAACTCCTGAGCCCTCCCAAACGCTCACAGCCCCCATTGCTGAGCTCCTGAAGTGCTGAGACTGGAGAGCTGCTGTAGCAAGGATAGAAAAGCCCCGGGGTGCCTCTGGAGCCCAAGGGGGAATGGTGTCCTCTCAGGGGAGCTGTGATTAGGTAATGGAGGAAGCACAGCACTCAGGTAAGGCGCTAGCGAAGCTGTGGGGTCAGCAGACCTGTGTTTAAGGAGCCTTTCTGCAAGCCAAACTCTGCATCACACCCAAGGGTAGGGAGCCCTTAGGGGGGACAAGGAATGGCGAAGCAAGATCATCGCCACCGCTGTATTTCCTTCATGTCTCCTTCCCCCAGGCTCAGCGTTGCTGCAGGCAGGGAGCAGGGAGGAAAAGCCTTTTTGTCAGTCTCATAGAACCATAGAATCATTTAGGTTGGAAAAGACCTTTAAGATCATCCCTCCCAGGCTCCCTCCGGGAAGTATGCACCCCCACCGACCTGACCTTAGGAGCCAGATTTTTGACAGACCAGCTTTCTGCATCAGAACAACCTACGGCAGATCTAACTGCTTGAGAAAGAGCTGTCTAAATAAGGTCAAACACACCCTTAATTCTTGTTCCTGGCCCCCCAGGGCGGGCAGGCTGGTGGGGGTTTGTGGCAAGTCCACAAGCAACTCATGCAGCAAGGGCCCTCACACCAGGTCCTCCATGGGCACCCCTGGGATGAACAACTGTGCTGAGAAAACACCCAAAATACCTGTCCTTAAGGGCACCGGGGCCAAGGGCAGAGCCCCTCCGGCAGCACGTGCTGCCCGCCCCCCTCCAGCTTGGCAAGCACGGTGGGAGGGGGGCTGCAGCCCCCAGGAGCCTGCCTGGCAGCCTGCCCCACCGCAGGCAGCCCAGGGCCCCTCACCCCGGGGGTCAGGTCGCC
>NW_009215203.1:0-1689 GCF_000690835.1 Fulmarus glacialis
CGGGGCTGAGCCCCGGGAGCGCAGCTGAGGTGCCCCTGCCCTCTTCGCAGTCTTCCTCCGCAGGGCACCGCTCCAGGCAGAGGGGGAGAAGGCATCGAGAGGGTTAAAGTGCCCGGAGAGAAGCAGAAATTTGGAAGGGAGTGTGTGTGTTGGGGGGAGGGGGAGCAAAGCGGTAATTCTGCTGCTATAAGGACCCCAAATAATCCACTCGGAACCTGCATGGATCGGGGAGATCCGGGACAGCGCCTTAAATGGTCACATCTTCCCCCCCCCCCCCCCCCCCCCACCCCCCCCTTCCTTTACTTTAATGAATATTGTTAATTTGTTTCGAGGCAGTGCGCTGGGCTGATAAGTCCTCCCCAGATAATATGTTAAAGTTTAAATACCACCAGGTGCAAATTCGCTCTACTTAAGGCTACAAAAATAACGCCGAAATTCAAGAGCACAAGAAGTTGGCCTTTGTATTGTGATTTATAAAAGGGAAATTGCGTTATACATAGCCAACTATTTACCAAAAACCCAACCCCCAAAGCCCTGAAAGTGCTAAATTCTTCTTAATGATGCCGAAGGTGAAGTTGTTTCATATTGGACAAAATGGGCATTATTCTTTGTCATGTAAATCACCCTTCACTTGACCTCAGGTTAGAGGATAATGTTCATTCTTAGTTCACACTGAAACTTATTTAAATCAGAGAGCTGAAGAATCATTTCACAAAATCCGCGTAATAAAGTGAAGAGGACTTAGGGATCTTCATTCAAAAAACCATGAGTTAGGAACGCGTACTTTAAAAAAAACTGGTATTTGCTGCAAAACTCCAGGATTAGGAGGTTTTTATTTAATAAAGTTATGCTCCTTGGATTTCCTGAGAAATGTGTATATAATTTCGCATAACAAGGTTAAAAGAAAGGAAAAGATATGAATCAAAGGAGCTATAGATACACAAAAGACCTCCAAGTAACAATTACTCTAATACATATTTTAAAATAGGAAAAGAAATGAAAAGATATTTAACAACTGGGTAAAACAGAAATGAAGGTTTGATAAAGAAGATGCAGCTTGCGGTGCTGTTTCATTCGATAAATATACTTTTGGCGTGGAGTGACAGGATATGTTATTTTGACACAAAATGAAAGCGTTTACTGCAGATATAGAGACATAGATATACACGAAGACAGCTGTATACACTCATTTATAAATTAGTGGGTGCACGTGCAAGGAAATCTGGGCGTCTCTAATTTCCAAAGAGAAGCTGAAAAATATCCCATAGGTGAGGCGCTGGGCTGAGGTAGGTTTAATATTGAAGTGCTGGAGATTATTGGAAATCAAATAAAAATTCGACACGCACTGACCCATTAGAGGATTTAGCGGCGAGGAGGGAGAGATTTTCCAGGGCTTTTGTCGCTAATGTTTCAATGCTGGGCGCTAACTTTAAGAAAAGTGTCAGTAGAATAACAAATTGAGGGCATGAAAGGCCACGGAGAGAAAGCAAGCAAGGATGCTCTTGACTTCTTAGCAGTTGCTTAGAAAGGATCTCGAGCTTAATATGGGGACTCAATCAGCGGAGAGCACAAAGCTGGGGAAAGGGGGAGAGGAAAGTTGGGCTCAGCACGTGCACTTCGGTCAAGTCGCTTGAGCGAGCACCGGAGGGGGACCTGCGCGGCGCGGAGCCCCCGCGGCTGCACCCCCTG
>NW_009215204.1:0-27708 GCF_000690835.1 Fulmarus glacialis
ACCCAAACCATTCTATAATTCTATGTTTCCGTAAGTTTAGAGTCAGGGCAGTAGAAGTAGGCAGGAGTTACTGGCGTCAAATGTGAGTGAAACCAAGGTTAACGCTACCGTAAGAGATTAGCCTGTCAGGGACTCCTGTATTTGGGAGGTCCCATGATTAGAGGTTAGGGCTGCAGCCACCAAAGGTCATCTAGATATTCTGAGCCTTACAAAGATTGACGGGCTAAAAATATGTTCAAAATTATGGTTTAGATTAGGGTTTGGTTTAATCAGTGCTCAATAGTTCAGCCATTGGGCTTAATTTAGGACTAAGACTGGCAGGATCCGGTGGACTAACCATGATCCTAAGGCTAGAGTTAACATCTGGCATGCCAGATTCCCTGAAGTGGTGGAGAAAGAGCTGCCATGCTATGAAATGCCTGTTAAATTTAAGGCTGGTTCCAACGTGGGTTGTTGGCTGCATCCTAGAGGGCTGGGGTTCATGTTGCAGTACAAAATAACAAAGGGTGATGAGCTAGATTTTTTTCAATGTGGTATGGCTAGTCTAGGTTTAAGAACATATTGGCCAGAAGTAAATGCATAGAGTTGCATGGATTAAGTAAGTATATTAATATCTAGAGTAAGATCTTGGTAGCTACTATACTCTTTTTATGCCATTTTGTCAGCACACAGGGTAGCTGCACCACCAGCAAGGCACTGAATTGGTGCTGGGGAAGATCCTTGCCTATTTTTACACCAATGACTTGGCTTTAGCTACTCCATCCCTTTCCCTGCCCAAATACACTATACAGGGAAGGATGTAAGCTAGGCTACCGTCCCACCATCACCGGCTTCAGAAGAGTCTCTTGGGGATCAGGGAAGCCTGTTAGAAGTTAGGGAAATGTAGTAGCTCTTCTAAGTTTCAAAAAGAATTGCTCAGGTCACTAATCTTCAAAAAAATTTGGAAGCCTATTGTCATACTTTACTCTCACCTGTCCTGGTTTGTACAAGATGCCATCTGCAACAAAGATCAAACTTTTGATTTTATATCAAATCACAAAGACTTTAATATATATTTTATATGTTGATATGGTTTAGATTCTAATAAAGCCCTTATGGCTTGATAATCTGTCTGGATTAAATGTGGTAAGTACTGTTACACACAAGATTGTGGACACAAGGTGGTATATATGTAAAGTAAAGAATTACGGTCTCTTTTCAATTCTGGTTTCTTTCTGTTTTTCATTTTCATTTCAGGTGGAGGTCATTCAAAGAATATGTTAAATACTGAAAGTGTAGAGGATACAAACCTGCACCAGGTACATCTTTACAAAGAATTCTGATGTTAATTTGATGCTGAGCTAGCTAGCAGTCTTCAGTAAGGGCCTGCTAGCAGTCTTCAGTACACTAAAGCAGATGACTATTTGTGAGATGTTTTTCAAAACCAGCACATAACGTACTAGATGCTTCATACCGAGCAGGGACTGAAACAGAGTGATATTCAATGTTATGCCAATTCTTTAGCAAGCTGATCCTTACTGATACATGGGATAAGCTGCAGCCTCATGAAGATGCGAGACAGAGGCAATCAGCTGCCTCTCATGAGCAGTAGTTCTTGCTGAGTTTTTGCAAGTGCTGCAGAGGTAATTTACAATGAGCGTGATACATCAGTGCCTCTTTGTACTTGCAGAAACCTGACTGAAACTGCGAGATGTTGCCTGCTTGTAGCAGTAGGATAGCTGCTTCTTGCCTCTGTGTAGTAGGTTGTATTGGGTTTCAATAGGAAAGGGTTAGGGAGCCACTGTCTCGCACAGGGGTTGCACAGTTATGCCATGAGACCTCAGTAAGATGCAGGAGCTAGTGCCTCACATGAAGACAAGACATCATGATCAGTCACTTGGGTCATAGTTTGTTTGCATATAGCACATATGGCATTAAAAGCTGTGCTCTCCCCCTCTCATTTTCTCCCCTTTGAACAATGATAACCGGTCATATCTGAAACATATATTGCAGTGTGTACGGACACTTTATTCTTGCTTCCTAAAGTTTTATGTGGTAATGATAACTGTCCTTCTTACTTACAGTAGTGCAGTCTACAGTGTCCTTAAAAATGTTATGCTATAACAACATCCATGGTGTATAGTCTTAGATTACACTTTAAAACATCAGTTGATTGATGAAGGATACTCTTCAAGTAGAAGGTGTTGTAAACATTTAATTGGGAAAACTTATTACTGTGGCTGTGTAACTCATTATTTCAGTAGTTGTGTGAGTTGTTGCAGTGTTTGTGTTCTGGTTCTATCTCCAGATATGAAGTAATCAACAGGATAATTCTAGTTAGTCATTGGCCTTTGGAGCAGTTTTGTTGTGAGATTGCCATGAGTTAATTCTGTGTGGTTTTGCTGTGTTGTTTCCCTATCTTTATAATTTCCTAGAATCATTGCAGACAGGTTTGCCGGAAATGTGAAACTGTAGCTCTAGTATATGACCACAAAGTCAATCTTTAAAGGCAGAGTATTAATTTGAAACCAGTTCAATTTTCAGAAATAAATAAAAGTGTAAAGCACTTCAGTAATATTTATCATTGGATTTCACCCGTTAATTTTTACACTTTTGTATAGGTATTTCTTAGTTCCTTAATTTCTTTGTCCTGCTGTCTTAAAAAGCTGCGCAGGCAGAGGAAATCAGTTAATTTTATAATAGCACAGTTTTCTTTTAGTATATAATAAAGCAATTTATCAGAAAATGAAATTAAGAATATGCCCTGTTTTGTAGATAGAATTAAATGCAGATGGCGTAGTTCAACATGATAATACTAAAGCATCAAAGGAAGTTCTGCTAAAAATGAGAAAAGCCGAAGAACAAATTTGGTGAAATATAAAAAAGATAAAGTTCTTCAGGATTCTGAAGGCAGAAAACTGAATGAAAAAGAAACAAGTTCAAAAAAGACAAATAGATCTGCTATTCATGTAGCAGAGGCTACAGCCAAGAGTAAAACTATTCAGAAATAATGTCTCATGTTAGATTAACCTCATGTTTAGGTCCACTTACAAACCAAGGAACATTTAAATTACAGAAAATGTATTTTCCTGATGCTGGACCTAATGAAATGGGCCACACTGTTGCTGTTTCTAATCATAATTGTTGTATCCCAGTTAATGTGGTAAGAAAACTGCATTAAGTCAGACAGAATTGTAACAGGAACATGAGTTCAACAGTGGTAACAGTGAAAATCCATTTACAGAACAAAAGGGCAGAACTGGTGGAAGCTCAGCAACTTCTATTGTAAGAGGGGAGGACATCACCAGTTTGCATTGCCCCACATCAGTGGTTTCTGGAGAAAAAGTGTCTGCACAGCATTCTCAGACTACTGGTTTAACAGAACTTCATTCACAGTCAATACTTACTTGCTTTGACTTCCTCTCACAATGTATCTGTTTTAAAGTTACAACAGGAAGTCAAGAATTATGACAGTGATCAACATAGTCTCAAGCAGAATAACAGTAGTAGTTTGAGTGACAGGAGTCTAAACACTGATACGAGAATACCGTCAGAACGAATTATTTCTTTGCAAAACTTGACAAATCAAGTTAAATCTGATGTTGATGGAAACAAAATTAATGGATCGGCTCTAAGTTTAAAACTCTTTGCCTTTGTTTGAACATATTTTGTTACAGACAGATGAGTCAGAACCAGCGTGTGCAAATCTTATGGATTCAGACAGCATGGACATATTGCAAGAGACTATTATAAATGAGGTGCAAAACATTTATACTAATACATCTGAAGATGGAACCAGCTGCGCTGAGCAGACACTTCAAGCAAATACAGAAACACTGTTAGCACATGAGCTTTTAGCAGCTACTAATGGAGAAAGTGTTTCTGGAAGTCCTAATAATTCTACCAGTGGTGTACTAAGCACCATTGAACAAAAGGTTCCACAACCAGAGAAAGGAGGGAGGATTCTGCTTAATGCAGAAGAAAGTGTTGAAGGATGTCACATTGAAACTGAAAATGCTAGTAGTTTAGAGATCGAGCCTATAGCTTTACAGGTCGATGGAAAGGACAGACTTCAAATTAGACAAAAGAGAGAGGATCTTCAGGAGACCAATTCAAAAGCAGATTTGCATTTTGGTGTTAATGCAGACAGCAAGTCTCCTTATTCATTGCAGATTGTGGAAAACATGCAGAAAGAAACCTCCCAGAAAACAGGTGCCATGTTTTGTTTGAAAATAATTATTTTATGAGTCTGTAGTAAGCATTCTGTGTATTTTATTAAAAACCCCCATCTGTTGGTCTCCAGAGAACGTATTTTGCCATAAATAAATAGCAGACACATGGAATGTGTTGTGATACATTCTACTATGCCAGATTAACTAGTTAGTAATTTTTGCTTTGTGTTTTTGGGGGCTGTTTTATATCCAAGTTCCCACTGTATTTACCAAAATGTGATCGCAATGGTCATTACAATAATTAGGATGAAATTCTTAAGTACCTTTTTTTTTTTTAATATCTAAGAATCAATAAAGGCCATATTTTCACAAAAGAATCTTTGAATTGTTTTGGATTCAATCTCAGTACATTAACATACAATGAATAGTGGATAAAGGATTTATTACGTTAATGTATTTTCAAAAATTGAGTGAGTTACTGCAGGCATTTTTTAACCTAGACTAGGTGGTGATTTTGACATTCATTTTAATATCAGATATAATATACCATATCCATATATTATGGATACTTTTAAGTTCTTTTGTTAAACCAACAGATGAAGGAGTGTTTGCTGGAGTAAGTGGAACAGAAGGCACTGACAAAAATGGAGAAGAAGGAAATGCAAAGACCAACGTGCTTTCTCAGTTTACTGAGACAGAAGTAGTCCAAACTAAAAGAGTAAGATTAGACCCTCAGGAGACAAGCCAAAAGGCAGCCTCGTATTCCTGTAGCAGCAAAAACAAACTTTCATCTAATCAATCACAATTCAGTCAAGCAACAGAACAGCAAACATCCAAGAAATCAGGTGAAAAGTAAATAATATTTTATAAAAACAGTGGAGTTTTTTTCCAGACATACATGAAGAAGGCTTTTTGTAATACTTGAGGGAAAGTTTGGAAAAACATGTATAGCATGTTGAGCAAATACTCTAGTGAGTTCCAAATATTTGAAATATTTCCAGAACTTCTGTACTCCATTTTACAGACTGCACATACTTACTCTGTTTTGTTTATGTTATATTCATTGGTCTTTCAGCATTGTGGTTGAGGGGATGCAGGATCATAACCGAGAGCTTAAAATAATATTAAATTGGTCCTTAGTTAACTATGTTACATAAATGATAGTTTAAAATAACACTAAATTGGTCCTCAGTTAACTGTTTTAAGTATCACAGATCAAAGAAGAAAATCTGGCTCTCCGTATATTTGGCACACATATATCCACTTACATGTTATAGACTATATCCTTATCAGGCACAAGTTAGCGTAGGCTCTGATTGTACTGGTACATTTGGTTTAGCTGTAGTGTAGAAACAAACCTAGTCTGGTAGTTATATTCTCTTCTGCCTGCACGTACAGCTTTCTGTTTAGCCGTTTCATCCCATGTCTAAGACTTGCATTTATCTTGTAGCCTTACCATCACAATAGAGCCCTGGTCCAACTGATTATTCATTACAACCCCCACGTGTTTTTCACTTACTGCTTTTTTGGTAAAGCTGGCGGTCATCTTGTGTACTTTGGTTCTTTCTGGAACCAGAGAACCATAGCACTGAAGACTTACTAAAACCAAAACCTGTAGTTCAGATGGGATCCTTCCTCTCTTAAAACGTTTAAATGTAATATATCTGGACCGCTGATTCAAAAATGTTTATCCTTGTATCATTTGGCATTCTCCTTAACTTGTGTTGAAATGAAAAGAACTGTGTCCTTAGATGATAGGAATTTCTTGTGCAGCTTTGCCTTGATGCAGAATAGAGTATTTGTTGTTTCTCATTATCTTAGACAATTCTGTCATTTCTCTCTAGTAATTAAGAGTTTGGGAAATTACTTTTTCTGGTTTTGATAGATTTTAAAATACTTCCTTCTTAGGACCTTAGCTGTCTGTGACTATGTCCTTGTATTCTTTTGTTTTCCACAGCAGTTTTCTACAACTCCTTATTTATATTTGCTACCATTCACTTCCCATTTTTTAATTTCTCATTTACTGTTGCTCTCTAATTCGCTTCCTAAGCCAGGTTAGTTTTTGAATCGGTGCAGCTTTTCATCTTGAGTGTGGGATATGTTGTGAAATATTTCCTTGCTATTTTTCATATTTTTCTGCTGATATTTTTTCTTCAAACTGTTTTTTATTTATAATTGTTTCTAGTTCTGTGAAACTTTCCCTTTCAAGTAACTACTGTGTCAGTGTAAATGTATGCTTTGTATATACATACATAGGAAAAGGTGGGTTTTATATAAATAGGTTTATAGAAGTATGTGTGAGTGCATATGTATTTGTGTGTGGATATAACATTTGATTTATTTTTTCCAAGTGTGTGCAGCAAAAAATTTTAGTTTCTTCCTTGGACTGCAGTTATGTGTTGCTGGGGTCTATTGGTCATACTTTGGTTGCCTTTGAGTGGCATGTAAATAAATGCTAGCATTAAGTATATCATACATATTTTGAAAAACAATGGGATTCATGCTCCTACATCCATTAAATGCTTTTAAAACCAGTGTACATAACAGCGTGTATAAATGTAATTCATATAACAAATATACATACCACCCATATATGCACACATAATACGGACAAATACATCTGCACACATATTATCAATATACTCATTTGTTTACCTGTTTTTGTTGTTTGCTTAGTATCCTCTTGCTCTTTGGGTCTTTGTCTGGATGCTCACTAGTCTTGTAAGTTGAATTAAGGAGTTATCAGCCAATCTCTGCAGTGTCCTGTACACATGACAAAAGACATACATAGGAAACTATGTGAAGTTGCCACTGATCCTTTTCTCTTTGATAGTCACAGTCTTCTTGTCCTCTTCTGCCTTCAGCTGTACAGAATACTGTTTCCTCATCCTGTCTCAGGTGGTTGCTAGTTTTCAACCCATCTTAAGTTTCTGCTCTCTTGAGTTTCTGGACTTCAAGCTCATGTTTTCTTTTGGAAGTTGAAGGGAGAAGGAAAGGAGTAGGTGGTTCTTGTTACTTACCGCTCTCCAGTATTTGACAGTGTCAGTACTTAGCTTTCTATCTCCAAATTGGTTCCTCCTGTGGTAGGAATGCCTTTTTACTTCATTCTGGAAAAAAATCCATGGTATATCTGATACCTGTCATCATTCACTGCTAATTATAGGAAGAATAAACATTGAACATAGAAATTATTCCTTTCCCTAATTTTGTAGCTCCTGTATTCCTGCTCAATTTTTATTAGTAAGGTCTATGTGCATTAATACATTTTTGGATTTTTTTCCTTTATATTTTTTGCCTCCTATATATACAATTATGATTTTTAAAAAAACTTTATTCCAAACATGTGTCTTACTTTTTGGTCTCCTCTGGAATAGCATTTCACAGATTACTTTTTCCTACAAAAGAGATTCTTCAGGTAATATTTTGTTCAGCTAAAATTTAATTATTTTCTTCACGCCAGGAGAATGTTGCTGTTTGAGAGGTGATGTGAGAAAGTCTAGCTCTTCGTACAGTTGAAGGCATTAATAGCTTTGGAGACAGGGACAATGGCATTCAGATTGCAGCAGAAAAAAGTGGAAGGTGGGATAATGTTTTCTGACTTGGGGGGTTTTCAGATTTTTTTGCTATCTCATGCCTTTTTGTCATTAACTGGCTTTTGTATGTCATCTGATTCTTCCTGTGTCCCAGTGGTCTTCCTTATATTATTCTATTCTTGAATAAAAATCTTTTCTTCCTAAATGACGCAGTGTCACTTTCATGTACAGTCAATCACTTACTAGGCTCTCAACATTCCTATTCTGCTTTTACAGAAGGAAGGTACAAACAGCTTGATTCTTTTCTTATAGTTCAATCTGTGGAAGGAATTACTTACAGACCAATGCTAAAGTATTCAAATGTCTTTTTGAAGGAAGATATCCTTGAAATATATGGCAGCCTAATCTAGTCTGATTGCTGGTTACTGTAATCTCTCCATCTTATCTTTGTACCTGTGCTGACTAGATTTTTGTGTTTGCCAAGTTCCTGATCTTTCCTGCTCATGACCCACCTGGCAATGCATTCCACGGAGAACCAGTGTTTTGTGATTCACATACCAATGTCCCATTATGCTTTTGCAAATGTTTCCTAACAACCATGAAGAAAACTGTTGTGCATGACAGTTTAACTGGAAAACTTTGCAATTATTTCTGTCCACTTGCAGCTGATATTGCTAAGGGTCATTAGCTTAATGGGCTGTTGTGCTCCTTTTTTTTCTCCTAATCTCTAAAGAGTCCCTAGGACATTCTCCCATGAATCAAAGGGGAAGAAAAGGAAGAACCAGAAAGTGGATGATTGCTTTGGGAGTTGAGACCCAGAAGCTTTTAGACAAAACACATTACATTGTCTTACAGAAAAGTAGGTCTGAGATTGGAGGAGTATTTCAATAACGTGTCCCCTCTGTGTGCTCTAGAATCTCAATTTTCATTTTAAAAAGAAATCTGTAGCTCTTCTGGTTGCCAATACGGTGTGGGCCAAGGACCCCCAATGCAAAGAGGGCCACCTGAATGCTTTGTGACAAGTTAGAATAGCGTACGGTGAGCTCCATGCTGCCATAGTCTGGCTGCAGCAGTGCCTGAATAAGCTAGTTTAAAATTAGTATGGATATATCCTCACTATATGTCTGCCTTTAATATAGTTGCAGTATGTCCTTCATGTTCTTCCAAACAGTCTTGGATGACAAGCTCAGTAGTTTACCTTAAAGGAAACCTTGGAAAAGCAGATTTTCCAGAAGGCAGGAGGAGCCTGAAGAAAGGCAGCTGTCGTATCATGGAAGATGTTAGATAGCAATGGATACTGACAACTGAAAATATTTGAGAAGACAGCATGTCTGATGGGAAGAGGAAATACTTGGGATGCAGCAACTAATTGTTCATAGGAATAATTAAAAAAACATGGATAAGAGTTGCAAAATGCTTATTTAAAGCCTTACACTTTCCTTTTTTTGGACAAATTACAGATTTTCAAGAAATCAGAGAAAGAACACAGTGAACTCTTAAAAAAAATCTGATAGCACAGTATTGTAACAGCAGGAACAGGAGTTAAAAAAAAGCTAACATGCATGGTAGAGCTTTTGAAGATTTATACACCCTGTCTTTTTGGTTGCAGTTTGGGGCGAAGGCGTTGTCCTTACTCTATATGCAGAATCTTTTTTTTTTCCTTTGTATCTCCTACAATTTGATATGTCGGTAACCTGAAGCCTCAGAATTAGGACCCATCCGGTGATAAATTTAAAGTTGTTTGCTTTGTGAACCAATAAGAGAAGGATTAAATCAAGTTTATTTACAATTATGGGTCCAATCCTGCACAGGTTTAGTTAAAAGGCAGTTCAGCTATGTCACTAGACATTAATCAAAGATTTGTAATCAGTCTACAGGACTTTTTCACATGACAGCTGTAAAAATACCTTATGTAGAAACCTGATATCTTCCCTGATACAGAATGAGGAATGGAAAAGACGTGATGGTCAAGTCTTCACTTCTATATAGTTTCTTAAATACCTTTATGTGCGTACTTTACAGATTTAGCAGGCATGCCTGGTAACTTGAAAGCAGTCCATGGAGAAACATAACATACTCCCTACCTCTATACAGTATAAAACTTCAACCTTGTTTTCTTTTTCGTTGATCCCTAATTCATTGTACCTTTGTTAAGTTATCTAGATTTGAACTGTAAATTCTTTTGCATAGGGTCTGTTTGTTATCTGAGCTGTTAACGCAGTACCTTCTAATCTTTTGATGTAGTCAATTAATGTTATTGAATAATTTAGGCAACAGTATTGCACACATTTACATTAATTCAAATGAGTTATGAAGCTTAATTCTTTGTTTATAATGAAACATTTTTTTTAGTTCTTAATGAACACTCAATATGTGTTTAGGATCCTCCCTATCTACCAGAAAAGAAGCTGTAATTTTACATGGTACCTGTGATACAAGAGCTGGGAGAAAGATGAAAAAGAAGAGAAATGCAAAAGGGGAAACTCAGCTGCATATTGCTGCTAGGAGAGGAGATTTGTCTTTGGTGAAAACTCTAATATCATCTGGAATTTGTGTCAATGAACAGGACTATGCAGGTTTGAAAATTACTCTCTTACGGGCTTGTTTTGTGATACAATTTTATATAATTTATAGTATATATGGTTTTATATAATTAGTGTAATTTTAATATAATTATGGATTCTTGATTTATGATATAATTGTGAGGAGGAAAGGAAGTCATTCAACAAGTGCAAGCACAGTCAGTGAATCCCTGGATTTTGTGTCTCAGCATGGGGCTAATGCAGCCTTTTTCTCAGCAGGGGCATTAATCGGGTCTTGCTCCTCTGCTCAACAGCACATTTTGAGAGATATGTATGGAAAGTGGATTTGAAAGTTCGGAGGCAGAAGTAATGCTTATGCACATGAATATATACACATGTGAAGCACATTCACATAAATCTTACTTCCTTAAGAAATGACAAGAATCAGATGACAAAATTATTTTTTCTTTTTCCTACCTAAATGTATAATGCATTTCTGGTTTTATAGTCTCAGAATGGATGGTATTCTATTCTGGCTGCCTGGCCGACTTGATATTATATAATGCCACTGGGATTAGAAATCAGACTATTAATATCATGCTTCTGAGTTTTTAGAGTCTTTCTACGCTATTGTTTTGTTTCTTTTATTATTTTTAGTAGTGTAGTGGAAGGGTAAACAATATTTTTCTGCTTAATCTTAGGTGCATTTTTCTCTAAAGTAAACTGAATTACCCAGGAAGTAATTTACCTTGGCATTTCAAGACGATTGTTTGTATAAGATTCATCTTAAAGAGAGTAGTCCTTGCTTATAGTACAGCAAACACAGCAAAATTTATACTTTCATAAATGTATGATCTTTCCAAATCAGATGCATGCTGTATGTGTCATCTTGCTTTTATTAGGTTGGACAGCAATTCATGAAGCTTCTAATGGTGGATTTACTGAAGTGATCTTAGAATTACTGAAAGCTGGTGCTAATGTTAACAGCAGAAGTCTGGATGGTATTTTGCCAATACATGATGCTGTTTCTGGCAATTATTTGGAGGTATGTTTTTCTTTTACATTAGATTTCCTGAGCCTGATTTCCAGACGAGGGTCAGCAAAGCAAAATCCTGGTTAAAAAAGGGAAGTCAAAGTTATTAATGCAATTTTAGTGTAGATTTGCATTTAGGAAATAAACAAATATTCTTTGAAGTGATCAAAATTAGAGAAAGAAGTATTTTTCAATAGTGACAGTTGAAATTGTACAGTTAGTTGACATTTTTAGTCCAGCAGACAAATGAGAAAAATTCAGATGCTCTCCATGGTTCTCTCCCACGTATTGGGCTTTTTAAAAATAATACTGAAATTGAGCATTCTTAATTTGATCATCTAGTCCAACCCCATTGCTGTGGGCAGGGACATCTTTCACTTGGTCAGCTTGCCCAAAGCCCCGTCCAGCCTGACTTTGAATACTTCCAGTGATGGGGCATCCACAGCTTCTCTGGGCAACCTGTTCCAGTGTCTCACCACTGTCATTGTAAAAAATTTCTTTTTTGTGAAGAAAAAAACCTAGGCCTGCTGTTTAAAAATCAACCATTTTTTTTAATTAACTGGTCCCTTCCAACCCAAACCATTCTATAGTTCTATAGAATAGCATAGACTATTTCACTTGGAAGGAACCTACAACGATCATCTAGTCTAACTGCCTGACCAATTCAGGGCTGACCAAAGTTAAAGCATGTTGTTAAGGGCATTGTCCAAACACCCCTTAAACACTGACAGGCCTGGGGCATCGACCACCTCTCCAGGAAGCCTGTTCCACCCTCTTGGTAAAGAAATGCTTCCTAATGTCCAGTCTAAACCTCCCCTGGCACAGCTTTGAACCATTCCCACACGTCCTATCACTGCATCCCAGGGAGAGGAGATCAGCACCTCTACAGGAAGCTGTAGAGAGCAATGAGGTCGCCCCTCAGCCTCCTTCTCTCCAAACTAGACAAACCCAGAGTCCTCAGCTGCTCCTCATAGGACATGCCTTCCAGCCCTTTCACCAGCTTTGTTGCCCTCCTCTGGACGCATTCAAGAACCTTCACACCCTTCTTAAAGTGTGGGGCCCAGAACTGCACACAAATAAATAAAATGTTGTTTTGGCACAGTGAGTTCCAGGGAACTGAGCGTAAAAAAGTGATACCAGATTGGCTCAAATATACCACTTCTATTCCTGTCAGAAGAGCTGATATTTCATCATATTTATCTTTTCTGTGAGCAGAGATAAAATGAAGGGGATGATTTCACAGGCCTGGTGCCAAACTATCAGTAGGGTTCTTGAAAACATACAAGCTATTATTCAGTATTGTGGGGGAAAACTGATGGAGAAGATTCTGAACTTCTAGAGAGTATTCTCTTTCTGATACTTTCTGATACTTAACAGCACTCTGAAGTAAGAAAGAAGAAGAAATACTAAAGATGAGAAATCATACGTATGAAAATTCTTTACCATCCAAGCTCTGACCTCGTCAACACTTTCATATGATCTGAATTTTAGGGGGTAGATGACTCCCCCAACGCCACTAATCTCATTTCCACATTTTACAATTAAGCAGGCTTGCAAGTGATTTGGAATTAGGAAAAAAATCGTCAGTGCATGTAACCAAAAAACAAAACCACTATTAAATACTCAAAGGAAAAAAAATCCACGTTTCTGCACTTTGGTCTTAATACAGTTGACCCGTTCCTTTTAATTTAGTTATATGAAGTTTTGTAATTGCTCTCTATGACAATACCATAAAGATGTCAGTTTTAATGACAAGTTGTGAATTATTTGTGTATTTTAATGGAAAAATTGGAAGTGTAAGATACAAGTCTGTGTTGATAGTAGGCAATTAAGCTTGTTTGTTTAATTGGGATTGCAAGTGTAACGGGTTTTAGAGTATCTTATTTGTACCTTTATTATTTATGATTTATGATAGATACAACACATATAGTTGTCCACAACAAGAATTATCACAATACAAATAATAATAATATATAACAGGCGGTCAGGATTCTACTACAGCATGGAGCAAATCCCTGTGAGAGGGATGGTTCAGGGAAAAGTGCTTTGGATGAAGCTTGTGATGATGAAATGAAAGAACTGCTGAAGTCTTACAGTGCTATGGACTCTGTACTTCCTGTTGAGACTACTGAAGTTACAGGTATGTTGGTTTCGTAACGTAAATCATAGGATTATCCTGTAGTCTTAAGGAAAAACTGTACATTAGAATGCTACTGATTTGCGGAGCTGCATATTGCCTGGCACTAATATTTTCAGCTCTGTTAACTACTGAATTTTATTTATTTATTTATTTTCAGAAAATAGGATATATGAGGGTTTTTTTTTTTCCCTGAGAGAATGAGGTATAAGGACATATTTAGCTCTTCAGATTTTTGTTATTATCTTTATTTCCCTTCACAGGAACCTTGTGGTTTTGAAAGTGGTAGCTTTAAAGACTGATTTCCTTATGCTACCTAAATTTGATCTCATTTGCACATACAAGATTTTTTTTTAATGGTGTGATCTGTCATTGCATCTTTGTAACCTATATTAGCTAATCTAACCTATTATGCTCCTGCAAATTCATTTTAAATTCTATTTATTTTTTCCTAATCGTGCAGAGAGGACATATCCTTCTAGGTCAAGAAGATCAAAACGTCGTTGTTACGACTGCTGTAAAAATGATGATGCAGCTTTGGAGCCACAACATGGGAAATACAGTGTGGTAAGTATAGATAACAGAGTTTTGTTAAACTGCTTCATGGTGTAGTACTGCATAGTGTCATTTACTGACTGAGTAACATGAATATATCATTTAAATAATGAACCCTTTGGAATGTATGTAAAAAACCAGCATGCAGAGGCTTACAGTATCTAAGCTGTGGTTTACAGTATATAAATATGTATATTATCACTTCTCTCTGTTCATGATTCCTGTGCACTTACATTTATTGTGCAAACAGTAGTCAATACTTACATACATTTCTTACTGCTTATATGAATAGAAAAAAGGCCAGGAATCCTGAGGCTTTTCATCACATTTCCGAAATGGCTCCTTGAAAGAGTAATAATTTTTCTTAATGATAATGAAGGTATTTAGGAATTGTTTAATCTTAATTTAAAACAGCTAGGAAGATTTTTGCACAAGTTGTATGTTAGGAGAGCGCTCTTGCTGGTATCTGTAGGCTATGTCTACGTTGTCCAGGTGATGCTGTCATGGTGAAATTCACTGTCTAATCCCTTCAGTGCGCTCAGAGGTGGGACTCTGAGCATGGACTAGTTTGAATGCCTGGGCAAAACCAGGCTGTGACAGCCCCTTGCAGAGCATACCCTTGGCACTATATACTTCTATCCTTCCAGTGCCCCCGTTGCCTTTACACAGTAGTTCCCTGCCTGGAATGATTTGAGTCCACCAATAATTACCCTGCAGGCCATACATCATGGTTTTATGTGGTGCATTTGGCTCTGCTTCTTACTGTCATTTCTGTGTTTGTTAACAGGAGTCTGTTGCTACCATACAAGATGCAGAAGAGAAGCAAAAAGAACTGTTGCTACTTGAATTGAGAACTTCCAGAGATGCAGGTACACGTAAATTCAAGTTGTTTCACTTTTTTTGGGGGGGTAAATATCTTCGGTAATATAATTGTTTTTGCAATAGTATTGCCCGTAATATATTTGAATATGTCCTCTGGAAAATACAGCTTCAGAAAGTAAGATTTTAATAACAGCTCCCAGGTAAGTGCGTTTCCTGAAGTACTTCCATTTTACGTAGGAATGAATATGATGACAAAAAAAGGAAGCATGCCACTTGGAGGCATGTGTTTCAGGTCAACCTAATCATATAAGAAGGGATCATTAGATGAGAATGCACACTGTTGGCAACATTATTCAGTTACAAGTACATGAGCCCCTCCATGATCAAGAACAGCTATGTCCGTGTGTAAAGTAACAGATGCAGCATTTTCATTCTAGTGCAGCTGGACTTTCAGGAGCCTAAAATAATTTATGAGGGAAAAAAGAGAAATCTTTAAGGCAGACACTGTGGATGGTGGGCAGTTTCAGAAATGCTGGTTCCCGGAGGTGTAATTTGTCTTAGGCAATCAAATCTCAGTTCAGATTAATCTCAAGAGCCTACTAAGTGACACTGATTTCCTAGGAGATCACAGTGCTGGTGCTGTGTGGCACTTTGAGTCTGTTGTGTCTGTGCTATGACTGTTCAAGTGGCAAAGCTAGCTGCAGGAATCCCTTTGACCAAAGTCTCTCGCCCCAGCTGCCGTTGCCATCTAGGCAGGGCTGTTTAGTTTGCAGCAGTTCATGCCCATGGAAGAGTTTTGCTTCCTGACAGAAAGGAAGGGTTTTTTAAAAATTTATTTTCCTGAATATAGGGTGGAGCTTTCAAATTATATTTAAAATAGTCGATTTATCCCTTTAAAAATAAATGTGAAATATGGAATTAGGCATATTTGTAGCTTCCAACTCAAATTTATGGCGTATGAGCTGTTAATTAAAATCGGTATGTTTTCTTGAAAAATGTTTGACAAACAGGTACATGATACAATAGGCAGAAGCCTATAGACAGGGATAGGTGCAATTTCAAAAATGAGCAAAATAAAACTACCAGACTTTTCCTGTTTAGGGGCATGAGAGAAATGAACATGGTGATCTGTTACCACTACTGACAAAACCATTAATAATCTAGCACCTTTTAAACTAAATCATAGTTATTACTTGTCAAGAGGCACAAGACTGAACAAGAACCTAGAAGTACATTGACGAACTTAAAACACAGAATAAAATCATTAAGGTATTTGCATGCAGTAAACCTACTGTAAATAATAGATTCAAATTCCCTATTAAGCTGCCTTAATAAGAGCAATATTGTCATATTTTTCTATTTTAATAAGTAAGTAAATACTGGTGGATACTACAAAACAGGTTTGGGGATACATTTTATAAACACCGTTTTTAATCCTGTTATTTCCCATTTTTCATGATTATGGAAAGCTTGTATTTCCTGTTTTAGAATTTCAGGAATTAGATTACATGTTCAGCATATTATCCCAGTGGTATCTGCTGGTCATGACTTCTGAGCTCTCCCTTATGTTATATGGCTAAGAGGGCATATAAAGAAGAATTTATAATTGCTCTTCTTATTTTAGAAAAATATAGCTGACGAAAAGGGACAATTTATAATTCATTTTATTTTATAGTATGGGTTTGAAACTATGTAAAACTATGATACATATGTTTTTACCATTATATGTAACTTGGAACAGTCTAAGCTCATTAAACTATTTTATAATACTTCAAACATAAAGGTTTTAGCCACCTTGTTAAGATTGTGTAACTTCTGCAGGTAGCCTCACATATAATTGTCATGTTATGTAGCTCCTTGCAACAGAAAGAACTTCAAAAGTTTGAGTGCTTATGATCCATAGGTCAGTTCTTTAATCTATCCTGTTCTCTTAGTAATTTCCTACACAAGACACTTGCATTTCAAAATTTTCCAGTACTTGGGCTATTTCCTTTTAATTTAAATTTGTTTTTAATTCTTTCTATGAAGAATTTCATTAAAAGTACTCTACTTGTAATGAGCTATCAGTATGCATGACAGTATAAGGTACTGCTGTAACAATGTTTTCATACTTTGGCTGTGTATTTGCTACATTAAAAAATGTTACTACTATAATTATTTTCTACTGCTTATTGCCATCATCATTTTGATTATATCAAAATATTGGACAGATGTATACATCCAAAGGCTGTCTCAGATGCAAGATACTTTGAATGAAATGCTTGCAAAACAGAAAACAGAAAGGGATACACTTGCTAAAAAATATAGGTAAGTAGAATACAAGGATTGTATTTATGGAAAGCTATTCTTTATAGCAATAGTGCTAGACGTTGTTAGAAGGTTAGCATACAGTAGCATGAAAGTAAAACTATGTGGTTTTAATTCAGATTTTGCGATGTCATTCAGATATTGGCTTCAGTTACCTCCAGTAAGAGTTTACATCGAGGAAGAACTTCAGGGTTTAGCGAACGCATACTAATCAGTTACTGTGCACACAGTGAGCATTGAAATTAGGTAGTGAACATACAAAAGGTGTGGAAAAATACTTAAGCAGAAATTAGGACGTGGAGGTACTGAGCAATTAGATTACTTTTGCAGCATCATGGAGGAAAGCAGTAGCAACTCAGACACTACTTTCAGTGTCCCTGCCTCTGGTTTTGTTTCTTTAGCACCCCTAGATTGGGAGTGTTCAACCAACAGCCCACAAGAGCCATTTAGAGCAATGGCTTGAAGCATACTTGCAGACATTTCTTTTTTGTGAGCGGGGAGTGCTCACCTCAGTGTGAGTGTGGACTATGTGAATTGTCAGCTTCCTGCTGCTAGCTCTCACAAGGCCTCTTTTTTACTTCTTCTAAGAGGGACTACCTGAATGCTGGTCATGTGGTGAGTGCTCAGCTAACAATGTAGCATTGTGTTCAGTGGATGCTTCTAGGCCATCTGATGAGAATGTCTACATCTTGTTTGTGTGAACAGTATTTGTTTGGTCATGTAAAAGCAACAGTGTACAGCTTTCAGGTAATTCCATGGCAAAACATACAGGCTGGTTGAGCAAAGAGACTGAAACCTTTCTGTCATGGACCATTTTACAGCTATAATATGTAGGATACATAGATTACACAGATAATAAAAAAAAAAGAGAGTGTTTTATGTAAAGAGAAGTTAGGGTTCCAGATCATCCTTGTGAACAAACTAGTGACTGAATTAAGAAACAAGAACAGTAAAATTAATATCTATACAAACTTATCTGCCTTATAATATTGAGAGTGAAACTATGTTTCAGAGCAAAGTGATAAATATTTCTCGGTATTGCAGTTACCCTGCAGCTAGTGCAACAGCTATCCATCAACAGGAATGAGCTACATGCCAAATTACATTAAATTTCCTTTTTATTATTTATATGGTGAACATTTTATTTTTAGCTAATTAGCATATAAGCTTTTGTCACACGATACATAAATGTACAGAAGATCAGGAGGCATCATCACATTTTCCATCCTTCTGTTGTTCAGTTAGTTAGCCCAGGGAGAGATACTACTAACACTTTGCCATTTCTATCTGTTCCTTTGAAGATATTAAGATGTATCTCTCACCTAAGAAAAATGAGCAAAAAAAGCATCGTATTGGTTAGTGACTGTAGGTTACTTTGCCTCTGTCATTTTAGTCACACTGTATTTGCTTTTTTAGTTGTGGCTTCTTCAGTACCTGTGTAGCAATAAAGCAACAAAACTTACCTGAAGAAACACTGCTAGGAAAGTGTGTCAAGCCTCACTGGCCTGTGTAGGAGTCCATAGTTGTCAAGGCTTTCTCATATCAGTTATTGACTATATGCTGATACGTTGATCATATCATGGATTCTAAACACATGCGATAGCAAGCAATATCACAGTACAGACACCAATACTGTCACGCTGTGGTTTGGCTGTCCTTGTTCTGCACCAACTAGTCTTGCTGTACCTCTGTCCTGATCCCCTCACAGTCTCTCTCCTCCAAGACTGGGATGGTGTTACTTCATGGCACTTCTCCTGTGAGTTAAAAGCAAACCATGCTGCTATCCCTTTTTCCACACCTTGTGGTACTCCCCTGTCTTCCCAGCATGGTGCCAGAGTGGTAATGCAATCACTTTTCACATGAGGGGGAATTAGGAGAAAGGAATATTATGCTGGGCTGGTGGCTCTTGTGCCAAAGGAAAGGGGGGAAATACGGAATTCCCTTCCAGCAGGAAGGAGGTAAAGTCACCCAGGGAAGGAATCTCACAGGGAGACCAGCTCAGCTAAGGAGCAGAGTTTGATGAAGGGACAGACATTCCCAAACTAGCATACAACATCCTAAACTGCTCTGTCCTCTTTTCTTAATGGTCATGTGGTATTATTACAGTTGTGGCTTCACAAAATATTTTGTTGTGTACACCATAAAAATTTTCTGATAGTATCATCCTTCAGTAGCTCATCCTGAGTTCATTTTAAAAGGCTCCAAATTAGAGCCGCAAAGGCATTGAATTCAATGAACTATTGTGATTTGTGGTAATAAAAGAGTAGCCAGTGATAATACAGACCCAGTTCCGATTCTATGAATTAAGGGTGTTATAGGAGGACAAGGTTATTACTGAAGTTTTGATGCTTTTCATCCTACTTCTAGATGGGATTCTACAGTTTGTTGTGCATAAGCCTGGGATTTGAACTATAAACTTCATACATGATAAAAAGATTGTTCAAATTTTAGGTGTTGGCAGAGTCCTTTGAAACATATTCCTGTTCTTAGTGGGTTATGTCTATTAAACTGCTTTTATTTTGTGTTTACAGCAACTCTGGTGTCCTTATTATTACTTTTTTTATTTTCTATAGGGCTTCAGTGGAATCTTTTAAAAAAGGAGCACTGAGGAAACAATTAGTTAACCTTGCTTCTAGGCAAAAGAGTCTGTTGACTGTTGCCCAAAACCAGGAAGAATTAGTCCAAAAAATACAAAATTACAGAAAAACAAAGCAAGTGTTCAGTGCATCATGTTCAGAGAAGCAAATCTCAAACTTAGTTATTTCCTGTGGAAATGATAAAAGACAAATTTTAACTGCTGATGAAATCATGTCTCCTGATGTAGTTACATTTAGTATGGGGCTTGGTGCCAGTATGCCTAATGGAAACAGAGTAGAAGCACATCTCTCTTTAGAAAATAGATTTTCAGCTCAGGAATGCAGCCAACATCCACACATCTGCTTGGATGAGACAGGAGCAAATAAAGAAGCAATTAGAAGCAAAGAGGCTTCTGATCATGCTTTGGCATCCGAAAACAGGGTAAGAGAATATCCCTTCGACAACATGACAAAGCTGACAAATGCTGCAGAAGTGGTGACATTGCCTTCAGAACCTACTGTTTCCACTGCTAAAACAAAGTGCTCACAGCAAAAAGACATTGATTGTGTAGCAATTGCAGAACAAGGAAACAAGTCTTTAAAGGCCATTTCAGTGACCAATGCATTAAATATTGTAGAACCCCAAAGCACTGTTGTCAATAACAATGTCTGTCAGCCAGGCAGTGACTGCCAGCAGGTTCTTACAGATGAGAATCTACACAGATATGTAAATAAGAAAGAAGCTTTCCAGCAGCAGCAGCAGCAAGTAATTTTGTCAACATCTGCAAAGAACTTCCCTAATAGTCTGCAGCAAATGATCTTTCAGAGTAGTGAGAATTCATTTAATGCCAACTCGGTGCTTACAAATCTTACCTCAAATACAGATGATCCAGTAAACCTGAGTGAGAAATCTTCCCAGGGCTACAGTAATCAGGAATGTGAACAAAAACAAGTGAGGTATGGAAGAAAAAATAGGAAAAAGCTTCAGTTGATAGATCTACTTGAATCGGGAAGGATTAAGCCGGGAGAAAATGTTTTAGAGTTCAAACTGCAGGTAATTGTTGAGATATAATGATGTTAATATTAGTATATAATGAAAAAAAAAAAGCCCACTAAAATGGGGAAACAGCAGTTCTCAAGGTTTAATCTGCATCTTCAGCACTTAGTGTTGAAAATTTTTATTCATTGGTTACAGATAATCTTTTATGGGTTTTAAAGGAAAATGCTATGGATGATGTCTTTTGTCAGCCCATAATTTTAACAGCCAGAATATTGCATATGTGAAATTTGTGTTTAACTTTGCATTATCAGTTTGTTAACATTTTCTATTGTTAGAACTAGAGTGGAATCATTGGTTGGACTACATTGTGTAATACTTGATTTTCATATTGGAAAGAGCGGGAACGTTAAGATTTTTATGACTTAATGTGACTCTTGGAAGCAACTATCAAGTCCCTCAAATAAAGAAATGTGACATCAAGGATTTCAAAGTGCTGTGATAGACATGAATATAAGCAAAATTACTTGCGTACATGCCAGCTGATTCTATAGTTTACAGTCTGGTATGAACCATATTTGAAAAAAAACCAAAGCTTTTTTTTTAATACAAAAGCATGCCCCTGTGCCTCCAAATACAGAGTAGGTTTGCAAGGCAGCTGCCAGGGGACTGGCTTGGTATTGAGCAAATGATGGAATTATTGACTGAATTCCCAGCTACGAGCTAGTTAATTTCCAGGGCAACATATTGATTAAAACATGAAAGGTTCTTTTCAGCCAACTCACCAGGTGTAGTTAATGTAGAAAAGACTCCTTTTTCTGCAACTATAATCTGCTCGGGAATGCTTTTCTGCTGAGAGTGGCCATTTTGTGTGGTCTTGTGTTTTGTAAAATAAGGCAGCGTGAGTAAGTCACAAGCCTCTGCATTAGGCCATGTCATAAGTACATACACATGCTTCTTTTCTTTAAAGGATATGTAATATTCCTCTGAATCTCAAGATGGCTAAATGGGAGGATGAAGAATTCAGTATGCTTACTGTCATTTCTTAAGACTGTTATCTGTGATACTGGCTTGATGCATGTGGATCTTAAGGAATTATAACCCTGTATTGAAATGTTGATGTTTGGAGTGTAGAGAAGTCAGTGATTTTTGCTAGAATGAAAACGACACTCATTTATGTCTTGGAAGACAGTGCTATAGAGATTGAAGTCTAGAAGTCAGCATCTACTGCGTTGCAAAGAGGAGATGATCAGTAAAGTTTCCTTCTTTATCATTATAGAGATGTACTTGATAACAACATACAGCTAGTACATAGTCCTTACTTAAGGTTAGCTTTGGGCAGGCAGAATGCAGTTTTTGAGTGCTGTAGACCTAAGCTATGAAACTGTGAACTGAATTGAGTGTTCATCAAAATATTTGGGTTAAACATCTTAGATTCTTATAGACATCCCAAGCCAGTGGATATGGTAGGAGGAGGTTCAGTATTTGCTGGTGGATCATTCTCTTACTCTGATTGTTTAACCTCACGCATGCTAAGCAACCTTACTAAGTTCTAACATAGTTTACCAACAGCTAATTTTTGTGTTATTTAGCTGTGTTAGCCTAACTGCGACCAGTATAACAAAATCATAATTTACTGAACTGTAAACAACTATAAGCCGTGCTTCTGGAGGTGCATATGTTTGGAGAACTGTACTAGCATTATCAAAGAGGCAGTAACAATAAATTCTTTTATACTTAATTTTGCATAAGACAAGGCTGCCAGGTTCCTCCTAAAACATGTAAGTGATGTCCCTTGACATAAGTGAAGTTTTTATGCAAATATATTTCATCTTTGAATCATTGCTGGAATTTCACTGTGGCATACATTTGTTCCACATGTGTAAGACAGATTACGTTTGAGTAACAGTTTCTTGGTGCGCAGACTTTCCTCTTGTGAGTTCCTGAGTTCACTGTTGCAAATTAACTTAGTCACAGCTTTGTTATGTCTAAGAGGAACCAAGATGCAAATACAGTTCTGATAAACACACATAGGGAGATTTGTCCTCTGACAGTGGTGTCTGGGTGGCCAAAACATCTTACTCTGGTGGAATAAATCCTCTTATTTTACATGCCACAGTTTATGATAGCGGCATTAAATTCTTTAATTTTTTTCAGAGAAAACCAGAATTAGCTGCAACTTTTCAGCTATATAGTTCTTCAGCACTTTTTCATGTTTTAAGGATGTTAATTCAGATTTGTTAATTTATGAGTTGAAAATTATTTCTTAATTTATCTTCTTCAGGAATTTAGTCATAAAGCCACGCTCTTAAACAATGGCAAGATCAGAACCAGTAAGAGACAAATACTTCAGAATCCAGTTGAGTGGGTTAAAGACCTATTAGGAAGTGATATTTCTGTGACATGGAAGTATGTGTGGAATAAGGTAGGCCTGATTTTACTCCTAAAAATAGCAATAATAAATGGCAATAACAAATTTCACAAATCTGGATCTCCTTACTGTTCTTAAACCAGAAGAGGGTACAAGCCTAAATTTTAAAAAGTCTTTTTACTCTTAATGAATAAGCAGCAAAGAAAGAGCTACATAGCTCTAGTGTAGAGTGATGAACTAGTTACGAGTGTTGAGAGAATGTGGAATGCCCACTCTGTAAGCTATCAGTGCTTTGAAAGAGTGGTTTTAAAGATGATTAAGAGACTGACAGAAAAAGCTGAAAGGTAGTTAGAATAAAAAGGAGCAAGCTTATTGAAATATCAGAGTGTAAAGGACAAATGTTGCAAAAATACTGTCAGAGTTTAGAGAGCTTTGCAGATGGGTTGTATTATGCTTTTTTCATTTAGAATTCAAATTAACAGAATTTGATCTTATAGAATCATACAATCATTAAGGTTGGAAAAGACCTCTTAGATCATCGAGTCCAACTGTCAACTCAACACCACCGTGCCCCCTAAACCATGTCCCTAAACACCTCATCTACACATCGTTTAAATACTTCCAGGGATTGTGACTCCACCACTTTCCTGGGCAGCCTGTTCCAAGGCCTGACCACTCTTTCAGTGAAGAAATTTTTCCTAATGTCCGATCTAAATCTCCCTTGGCGCAACTTGAGGCCATTTCCTCTTGTCCTATCGCAAGTTACTTGGCAGAAGAGACCAACCCCCACCTCGCTACAACCTCCTTGGTAGTTGTAGAGAGCGATGAGGACTCCCCTGAGCCTCCTCTTCTCCAGGCTAAACAACCCCAGTTCCCTCAGCCGCTCCTCATAAGACTTGTGCTCCAGACCGTTCACCAGCTTCATTGCCCTTCTCTTGCCCTGATCTGGACAGACACAGATTAGACCATTAAGTGCATAAACTCAGTTTTGTAAGAGAAGTAAAATTTTTACACCTATCAGAAAATACACTAATTAAAATGGCCAGTTATCCATTTAGATTTTTTTGTACAGGTTACATATCTTGGGACACAGTTGTCAAAATTTCTTGTTGAAGAAGTGTCAGTTTCTAGTGACCTGGAATTACCATCACAAGAAAGAGAGCCTTTGGGTATGTACCACTTAAAATCTAAAATTCACCATGACTGAAAGCAGCAGAAAGTGATTTCTAAAGAGCTTAAATTCCAAAATTCCTCTATTGCTTTCTGATTTTTTCCTGGGCTACGTGCTTATCACAGATCTTGGGCTTGAAAAATAGTGCCAGAACTTACATATGATCTCTAAAGAAGTACATTTCTTTTCTTCCATAAATTGGTTCTGTGAAGAGAATAATTACTAATGACTTGGTTGCTATGTAAAAAATACTTATGTGACATTTTGCATTAAAAATATTTAATATATGAAGTGAAGTTTTTAATAGGCTAATTTAATACTTTTTTATTCTGTTGGCAACTCAGATACACTAGCATAAATTTTAATCTCATGTACATCTTAAAATCACATTAAATAATCTGTGTTGGTGGAAATCCCACTATTTCCAATCAACAGTAATAACTAAGGGGATATTTTATTCTTTAAAAATAAACAGTTGTAAGAAACAGAGTGCATTGATATGACAAAATTACATTGAGCTATTTTTTCGGAACTGCCCAGCAGACTTAAGAACTTCAGCCTAATTTTGATAAGTAATGTGTTCCCAGGGAAACCCAAGTCCCTTTGACAGCCAGTTGCACTTGGAGTCCAAAAAGCTTTTGGGCTTTTGTGATTGGTTCTGTTAATTTGATGAGACACTGCACCTCACATGAACTGGGATACCAGGCTTGGTCTCTTCTTAACATACTAAAAGTAAATTAAAATATACTAATTCAAAATAATGAATTTGATATTCAGACTACCATGTTCTGCTGGTATTTGCTTCAGGCTAAGAGCATGCAGATGATGAGTTTACGTTGCCCTGCTTCAGTAACTTAAGTTTATACCAGGTGTAAGTGACTTAAAAATTGATTTAGTCTCCTAAATTTTTAATAGGCTTTTGAATATTTTACTAGTTCTTGTAAATTATTCCTCTCATGGAAAATTTATGATAAACATTGTAACTTCTAAAACAGAGAAATCCGTTTATTCAAAAAATACTCTTGACAAACAGAAATCAGCCTGAAGATCAATAAGTGGTTTTTTTCCCCTGTTTTTCACAAATAGCCCAGGGTAATCAAAATTTAAAGAAGTTTTTGTGTCACATGTAATTTCAGATCACAGTAATGCCTAACCATTAGCCCTAGGTGAGAAGTTGAGGGAGGGAAAGCCAAAGTGTTCTCAGTTTCAGTTCCATTTCGGATATTATATGGCCAGATAATAGTAGGAAATTAAACAGTGCCTTAAATCATTCCAGATGAGGATTAACCCACATTGTTGTATGATGAGAACAGTTGCGGGCATTGGGCAGCTCCCGAATGGTTTCCAGGCCCGGTTCAGGAGTTAGCTTGTTCCAAGGGCTGTTCCCAGTGGGCACTTTGCCTGCAGCCAGCCTGCTCGAAAGCACAGGAAAGTTTGCTGGTGTGGATGTGAGCTATTCTGTGCTGCATGCCTGGGGACATTCCCAAGCACTTTTTAATTTTTCTAATATACTTACAGTCTGTGTGTATTTTATAATAGAAGTTTATCCTGCTTTTGTAAAGAACCAATCTTCTTTTTTTCTTTCTATATTAATGAATTGAATTTTTTTCTATGCATCCCAGAGCATCATTAAAAAAGAAGACTGGGGCCTGATAATTCGAGCATTTTTGGAGGAGAATGCTATTATTTTAAATACCCCACCCCCACACTCCTTCCAGCTTCCCATATCTTAGCTCAGTGTTTGTTGAGCTACTGTATGAAGAGGATGGGGAAGTGGGAAGAAAATGGTACAGGCAGTGGCTGTATCTAGCCATCTTTTAATAGAAAGAAGCAGCTGTCACTGAACTTTGTATAGAGCCCAATTTAGGAAGCATGTCCTAAGAACCTCTGCCAAATCAAGGTCCCTAGGCAAGACAAGTGAAGGAGTTGCTGTTCTGTGGCTGCCAGCATAAGAAATGTCCCAGCTTTTCAGCTTGGTTGAGATCAAGGTCCTTCCAGGTTTGTATAACAGCAGAATTTTAGGTACCTGAGGAACATTAATGCAAAAAGCTTGAAGAGCCCATAAAGTAAAGCAGTCCCAGACCAATACAGAATTAACAGAAGATTGCAGTTTTGGAATTAGCCATCTAAATCCTAACTAAATTTCACTTTATGTCCCTTCTTTGAGTCTGAGCCTTTAATCTCTTCTAGGATCTCGCTAGCAGAAAGCAGGAATTACTGTATTCAAGTCTGAGTGAGAACTAAATATAAGAAAATAAACGGTACTTTTAGACTACCTGTATGTAGGAGACTGGAATTATATGGCTTGGAATTTATTCCTCTGTACTTTCTGATACATGTAATGATGACATAATGTTTACTAAAAATGACCAAGAATAACAAGGATTCAGAAACAGATGTCAGCTGAAGAGCAGATGTCAGTTGCAGAGCAGATGGTGGTGTTAGATATTTCACATTGAAATTTCAGCAAAGTGGCTTAAAATAAAAGCATATCCAGTTGTTACAGTAAGCGCGTTATGTACATTCATTTTGCAGATTGCTATTTCAGGAAGATGGTCTTTGGAAAACGACATGACTAGTGCAATTCTTGTGCTCTGGCGATCCCTTACTGCCCCCAATAACCATTAACCACCTGTAAAGATTAGAACAACTCTTGCTTACCTTTAGTTGTGTGGAATAAAGAGTGTTTTCAAGGGAATCCAGATGATTTCTTAGTGGCTGAACCACTAAGGTTTATGTTAGTGTTACTTCAGGTATCTAGCATAAAATGAGCAGCTGAGCTCAATAAGATTCCAAGAAAGCAAATGAGAATAGTTTTGCTGTGATCATATGTGATATTGTATGTTTCTGTTTTCCTTGAGGGAAGGAAGGAAGGAAGGAAGGAAGGAAGCAGTGAAACACACATATATTTAGTAGGCTACTTTTCAAGTTAAATTTGCGTGGCATCTAATGTAATTTTGCCAAGGAAGACATATATTTTAAAAAAAGAGAATGCCTCAATCATCTTACAGCAGCTACAGCTGGGCTGGTAAAGGAGCAGAGGAAAGTCTGCCCTTACATGTGTTAGGTGGTGTAAGGCTAAGTGAAAATTTCAGCATTTACCTTTAAGAAAAATAAAAAGCAGAACTGCTCTGTGCATTAAACCATTAAACCACCAGTGTTAAATGATGCTGTTTGTTCTTAGAACAAAGTTGTCTTCATCTTTTTATGCTCTCAGGAAAGAATTTTACCACGAGGGACCCCAGCAATCAGAACCAGCACCGTCAGAGTCCTGGTACTGCCTCCATTGCTCAGCCTCTTGGGAGCTTTGACCTGAGCAATACGCAGCCAAAATCCCCATCCTTGCCACAAACAGAAGTTGTGAAAACATTGCTGTGTGCTGAAAGAGAAGCAGCTGTTACCAGGGAATTTAAAAGTAAGATTTTTTTTAACTGCCTAAAAAACCTAATGGTGGGTGCAAGGGCTGTACAACAGATACAAAAGGAAAAAGAAAGTAGGTGACATGGAATTGATTTGTGTGGGGGAGGGAAAGC
>NW_009215204.1:27739-41150 GCF_000690835.1 Fulmarus glacialis
ATGGCTCTGCCGATGGGCTGAATTGGTCTAAATGACCCAATAATTAAGTTTTTCAGAGCTTGACTCTGCTGTGTCCAAATTAGAAACATTTTGTTATTTTGATGTAGTTAACAAAATAACTCCATATAACTTGAAATACTCAGTTAAATGTTTCCACAAAATAATAGCATAGACAAATGGCTTCTGGATTTAGATGGAGAAATATGATACAAAAGCATTGCTGAATAATCTCATGTAATCTAATTTAAAGAGAAAAGTGTAAATGTTCCTGAAGATGCTCTGATCTTTGGGGAGTTGACTGAGCTTGTAACTTTGTGTTTTCAGTATTACGGTTTTATGATGATTGCACATTAAACCCAATCCGTAATATTCATACAATTTGAACAGTGCTTACTGCACTTTGACCTAGTATTTTTGCCTCTATCACCTTTGATTACACCGCAGAGGGATGACCCTGATGGACCACAGTGCAAAGTCAGAGTGGTCAGCTCTAGCCCCCACTGTGCCCAGTGTCAGCTAACACTTTGTACTGAAGTGGGTAACAGTGCTGAGTCAGGTCTGCTGTGGGAGACAATAAGAGGCAAATCAGAGGTGAAGTGCCTAATCAGTGTCTGCCATTGTAAACTGGAAGTGTATCCACACTATAAAGCAATTCTTTATGCTTCTGCAAGTCTATACCTAGGCCCTGCAGCTACAATGCAAAGGATAAAGTAAACCCTGGAGCTGAGAATCCTCTGCAGAAAATGCTTTGTTATCATCATCTTTTTTTTTTCTTTTTTTAATAGAAGCAAATAGACTTAGTATCTTAAATGCCAGGGCAGAATATTTGGAAGGAGGTGGTCTTTAAAGTTACAAAAAATAGATTGTGTAGTGGATTGTATTCACATTTATGTATCAAAAAACCCAGGTTGAACTATCCTTTGATATGATTTGAAAAGTTGCACAGGTTATGGCTCATAGGAGTTATGTCTCTCTGCTGAACAAATGAACAGCCACATTCATGTTTTCTCAGATACGGTAAGCAGAACTGTAACTACTAACTAAGATAATGGTCTTGTAGCATGTATGGTCCTTGCCACCCTATTACCTGAGTGCTCAATCTTGTCTGGAAACTGTTATAGCAAGAGTGTAGAGTCATTTTGTAGCCAAAGGTAACTGCTAACAGACATGTGGGGATTATACAAAATTAAAAATTCATAATACAATAAAAATTAGTAAGTTGGAAGTTTACAGAAATGTTGTTCCATATATACATTTTTGTTTATATCTACTACAATTACCCTGTTAATTGAAGGAAGAAACTGCTTAACATGCAGTATAACCTGTAAAAGATTTAACCACCAGCCCAGTTTCCGCATCTCTAGCTTACAGAACCCAAACCTTTTGCATCCAGCTCTGAGGTTTCGTAGTCTGACCAAAAATATTTTTGAAAGCAAACTATGAAAATCAAACTCCTACTTTAGAAGGAAATTCCTTTAAAAACAAGTGTCTCAAGGTAAGTATTTCATTGAGTCTCTTAAATGAAGCTTTGGAAGTGCCATGAGAAGCCCCATAGCCCATAGATGGATTTGCTGTATTTGTTTGCCCTCTACTTTTGTTTCCCAAGAACCGGTCAGATACACAATGCCATTGCTGCTTTACTTCACGCTAAATAAATTCTGAATATAAAACTGAGCTGCATAAATTGGCTTTTAACTAGTTTACTTTCTGGGCTTCGCTAGTCCTAGAAAATGATAGAAGAGTAATTAATATCAGTTTTCTTGCTAATCAGTCTTATCTTCTTGTCTTGTGCACCAGTACAAAGTTGTGATGCTGAAACTGCTGACCTGGCAGAAGAATATTTAAATCCAAATGAATTGCTCCAGTGAAGTGAAACCAAGCTATAATGTATTTCAATACCTCCTTCATAGGTGTAAAATTGGGCTACTAGTAAATATCGCATGTGCGTATTTGCAAGAATCTTCCATTAGACTTTAAATTGTAAACTCCTCAGAAGAGAGATCTCATATATGTCTTTGAACTGGTTGAAGATTACTTTGGTATAAGTCCAAACAACAAATCTAGCCCATTGTAGTATATTTTTCCTGCAGTATGTTTAAAGCTCTATGTAATTATAATGGAAAGAAATGTTACCTGTTCTTGCAAGCTTGCAATACATTTTGTGCTGCATAGTGCTCCAGTTCAGAGCCACAGGTTCTGCTTAGGCTCAGACAATTATGTCAGAAACTACTGTAAAACTCTACTATTCTTATCTTCATGTTTTTGGAGGAAGGCTGGAAAAGATGATGAATGTCATTTAGTGATTCAAAAGTCAAGATAAGTCTTAGTAAACTGAGAACCCAAGTTTAATTTTTTTTTTTTTTTAACAAAATGGCATGACTTAAAGGAGCTTGATTCTGTATATCTGAATTTTTTTGATTGGGTATTATTGAAGTAGTGGCTCATCATCACCATCAGTAATGGCAATAATAATATGGAAGAGGAGAAGTACTTGGAAGTGTTTTAAAAAAAAAACAAACAACAAAAAAACCACAAGAAAAATCGAAAAAACAAAACCACCACAAACCCAAAACCCTAGCATCTAATATATGTGCTTTCCTTGTTACCTATAGCAGAATATTCATCAAGTACAGAATGTCCCCATTTATGTGACTGTAAGAGACAGGGAGATGAACTATATATTCTTTGTATTTTGGAAGCAAAGTGAGATTGTAGACAAATACTTCTGTCCACAATCTCAGAGGTATCTCAAGGTGCAGCTATTGTACTGTTTTCTCTTCTTTATGGCTTGCAGACGAAATATTTAAAAGTATTTTCCAGTACTTCAAAGTTCCAGGCATTTACTTTAGGTAGTTACATATTTCACAAAGAAGCACATAGTTCTGTCAGCAGAATTTATAAAGCTGTATTTTTCAGTAACTTTCCGTACCATAACTAAAGGATAGGCTTCCTCCACCTGCACACTCTTCCTTTCCAAAATCCTCTACCGGCTCTTATTTGACTGTCAGCAAGGTAGATGGTAGAATATCATGTGACCGACTCAGAGTTGAGCTATGTGGCCGGCAAGAGCCAAACAAAATTCACTTTTTAGGAGGCCAAAAAGGGGGGAAAAAAAAAAGCCGCAGCTCTTTAAGGACAGCATGCTATGGCAGCCAATTCTAAGAATTTGATGTCTGCATTTCTTATCTGTCAGTCAGGTTTTTCTGAAACTGGCAAATGACTTCAAAAGTAGCTAGGTGACAGTGTGATTGCACACAACCATAGACTAATGTAATCTATGGTGGGGCCTCTGGAGGTCTCTAGTCCAACCTCCTGTTCAAAGTAGGACTGACTTCCAAGTTAGATAAGGTTGCTCAGTGCCTTGTCTGGTCAAATTCTGGATATCTTCAAGGATCGACATTCCACAACACCTCTGTACAACATATTTGTGTGCTTAACCATGCTCATGCTGAATTTTTTTTCCCATATATCTAGTTGGAATCTTGCTTCTTAAAACTTGGGACCATTGCTTCTTTTTGTTGTGTACAGAAACCTTGTTCCTTAAGAAGCCTGGCTAAAAGTAAGTAAACTGACTCCTAGTCAAGAGCTTTAAACACTGGCTTTCTGGCCTTTTTACTTTTTGAAACAAGTTGTAAAAGAAATCCTTTGATAACTGACCCATCTTCTTAATTCGTCAGCTGCACTGTAATGTTTTCATCTGCTTTGGTGGTCCCATGGAGACTGAGAGAACACTAAGACAAACAGAGCTGTTGTAGATAATCTTCCTAGAACACATCTATCTTTTCTTGTCTTACTTATGAAAGCAATAAATGAAAGGCAACGTGATAAACAGCAAGCTTCAAGAGGCTTCAGCTGCTGCGTTGCTTGAAACAGAGAGAAGACAGACTTTTTTGACACCACACTCTGGCAATGTCAAATGAGCATTTAGGAGACTACCTGATGATCTTGCCTTGGTGAGCGTTCAGATTATATCACGCTTCTATCTTATTTTTTTCAGGAGTGACTTTTAACGAAGTTGGGACAAAGCTCCTAAACAAAACAATTCAGTCTTTAAGTCACCACATGATAATAGCCTTGGAGAAGGCTCTAGAAGTTGTTCTGAGGCTGTACATAAAACACACTGAATGAGTCACAGCTCCTGTAAGTTTTGCCAGTGCATGAAAAACATGAGCTATTGGTTTTTCTGTCAAATAGCTGTTCTGACCTGAGCTGAAACTTGATTTATACTTTGTCTTCTGTTTCTTCCAGTCTGCATCTCAGTGTGGTATAAATGGCAAGAATTTTAAAGTGTTCTGGTTTTAATTATCCAAGGTTGACCCTGGAACTGCTTCTTATCCACTATCTTGGCACATTAAATTCAGGTTTTCTAAAATGGTTAGAAATAGTTTGAAAGAACCATGTATTTTCCATCCAAATGAGCATACAAGTGAATCATTATATAATCAAGTGTACAATAATAACTCAGTAAGTTTTAAAAGAAAGAAACGTATGGTGGGAACCTGCACCCTGCTAGTCATACCAAGAAATAGTCCGCTATGAATTGTTTTAAAGCAATCTTGGTGCCTTTTAATAAACGATACTAGTGAATGCATTTGTTGTTGTTGAACTTGGTAATTTGATATTGAAATAGAGTGATTGGCTTAATCCAGAAACAGAAAGGCCATATGGACAGCTGTATAAAAATATATGTGTGAGAAAAATGGAATCAGACATTATGTTTTATTTTAAAAGTACTTATTTTATTATATTTTATTTCTTTATAAATTCAGTCTCGAATATAGATTCTTTTATGGGAGGCTGTATACATTTACCAATTGGTATTTGCATGTATGTCAATCTTCTGTCACCTTTACAGGAAAAAATCATGTTACAGCTATACTAAAGAAGGTAAGAGCCACTGAGATTTAAATTGTTCTCTTGTTTCCCTGTAGGTTATTGTAACATTGATGGATTTCTGTAATAGATTGGAGGCTTTGAGTTCCCCACACTGCTAAATAAAAAACTTACAATATCTTAACACACCAATCCAAGGACCCTGACAAATAATAATTCAGAATGTATCATATCATACAAAGTATTTGTTACTGGCTAACAGGCATATACCCAATGTATCTAGGAGAAGAGAAGAAACAGTTACTGTATAAGATTATGATGTAGGCAGAAGTTTTAATGGGGAATAATATATTGTATTTATATCACTTATCTAGGCAATGCTTCCAAGAAAGCTATAAAGTATTATTAACGTTGTACATCTTTCAAACATTTAGAAACAGAAAGATTTACTATTAACTGTATCTGGAAAAAGTCTAACATCTTCAGGTCCGTGTTGTGGGAACAATACATCCTGCCACTTGAAACATAAAATAATTAAAAGAGATTTCAGCATAAACCTTGAAACTGATGCTTTAGAATAAAAGGCATGAATTCTTGATCTTTAATCATGCCTGCAAGTCCTTTTTCCGTGCAGATACAGAGTGTAACAATAAAGGCCACTGTTATGAAATACTTTCAAAGAAGAATGATTTTAGATACCTGATCTTTTTTTCTGCTTTATGACATTGCTTTTTCCAGTCTCACTGGAGGACAAAGAGAAAGAATGAACTTCTGAGGAATACTATTCCTTATTGAGTGGAGGAAGAAATGTTGCTTTCTCAAATCTAGCATTTTATCTAGAAGCAACAGAATAGAATAATTATTTGTGAAAGTATGAATTAAGTTCCATATTATTGCTATACAAATTCTAGTTATAGGCGAACGATGAACTGAACCTGCAGATGGTGAGTCATGTCTGATATCTGAAGGAAAGAATTGTAGGCTAAGGAACTATTAGAAGGTGCTCTAAGTCCTTCTGGCACTGTTATAGCTGTGCTATGAAGTATCTGGTCATTATACCTATCCATTAGGTAGCTTCCAAACTGAAATGATTTCTTTATTTCATAAGATGTTATGAATAACCTTCAATTTTTTTCAAAGGATCGTTAACTACCAATGGGAAAAATGCAGCATTCGTAATTTAGGATCACTTGATAAATTAATTCTTGAGGAGGAAATACTTTCAAAATCGGGATGGGGCTAGACAGAGAGGATCACAAAGCAATTAGGCAAAATCCCTGCTGGCCTGTATCTTTCAGGGGATGGACACCTTAACTTCAGGTGCCTGACTGGCATGGTGTGTCTGATTGTTAGAAAAAGATCACTCCTTACTGGCGGGTTTGTAAAGGCAGAGACCTTGGACTCCAGCATTCACAGGAGGAAAAAAGAATTAAGATCTGTATCTCGTGAAGTGAATCAAGAACTGTGGAGAGTCCTGGCGAAAAGCAAAGGCATTTTGAGGGAAAAAAAAAAATATAAATTACCAGGGAAGAATCGTATTTTGTCAGAGAAAGATCTAGTCTTACAATGACAATCTACCCACAGACATTTCTTTTTCCAAGATACCAGGTCTTGATCAGCTGAAAGAAAAGTTATTTTCAATATTGCCACTACCATGGGCAGAATTCATGTGCCTTAATTCAATAGCAGCCTTTTAAAGAGTCAGAGGATCCAAAAATGTTGCTTATGCGAGGTGCTGGCTGTCATTTCTAAGACCTTACTTGGTCTGAATGGACAATGCCTTTTGGGACTCCTGGATTGTGACTTCTCTGTTTCTAAGTTCTTGAGAGGAGCATGGATAAGGCCCAAGGAACTTGAATGCTCTTAAGACATATTTTTGATCTAAATATCTCCTCATGGCCCTGTAGATTAAATGCTGTTACCTTTAAGTGTGTTGTTCTTAGATTTTCTTTTTGCTTATGCATCTGTAGCCTGTGTCTAGACTATCTGCACTGAACCAGATCCATTTGAGTTGGAAGAATAACATCTCCTGTGACTTTGCCACAGATGCTGCAAATTAGTTTGGCTTTCCCTCAGATGTGAAAATAATCTTTACCTGTTTTACAGAAGTATTGAAACCAGATTTACTGATACATATAAATTGACTCGAATATGTTGCTTAAACTGCAAGAGCATTTAAATTTGTTTTAGAAGTAATTTACACAAGTGAAATAGTTATAAAATGCTTAACCACATCTCTGGATAGTTCCAGCACTTTCTTGCTTGGAAAAAATAAGGAGGATACTGGTGGGATAGCCGTTTTTAAAAACTGATCTTTCAGGGGCTATTTTAGTGATCAGAGAATGGTGACTCTGCACAGAAGTGGCAATCTTCGGTGACTAACCATTATGCAACTGGAGATTCTGGTCTGACATTTATATAGTTGTGCCACTAATGTGAATTCTCCTTAAATACAATTTTCAGGTTCTTAGCTGCCACAGAGACAAGGTCTTGCAAATCTGTTACACAAATGGAAACACAAGTTGAAACACATTTCGAATGGTTTCAGAACTATAAGGCTAAAATAGATGCCAACAAAGACAGAAAAGCTATTGGCAAGCAGGATATCGCCAAGAGGCGACGTTTTTTTCCCAAATTTATGGGAAAAAAGTTCGTTCTGATATTGATACTGATTGATACTTCTAGTTCATGAAGATGGCAGAAAACTGAGAGCACCTAACAGGACAGCAAGGGTAGGAAAGCAGAAAAACACCCTGCCTGTGTGCATCTTACCTTGCTAAGCTTTCTTCTGTACCCAAGGTGCTAAGATGAGTTTTGGATAGCAGTGTGGGAGCCTTTCTCCACTGCTTACAGCCTGTAAGCTGCTGGTGTTTTCTGCTGGTCTGGGGGTGAGAGTTAATAGACAGCAAAAGGGAGAACAGAAACATCAAAGTGGGTGTTAAAAAATTAAAAGTAATAGTGAGAAAAGGGAAAAAGAACTGAGAAGGAAAAATGGAAATGGGGAGGACTTTAGTTGGCTGTGTCAGAATATGGAGGAAGAAACACAGATATTCAAATACTGATCCATCCCTACTGGGGAAATGATTGTTTATGGATATAGAAACTTTGATATCAAACGCTGATGTCAGAACTGAGGAGGACAGCTCTGGGATGTATGAATTATTGTGCTTTTGCTAACTGTTGACTGTTACCTAAATTACTGAAAAGTAGAGATGAGAGAGAGTAGAGATTTTAATTATTCACTCAGGTAAAGTTGTATTTATGGTAGAATGCTGATATTTAGTTTACAATATCTTAATCCAATAGGTACAACATTAATTTGACCCAAAGGAATCAACAAAGAAAGCTGTCAACTGCTGAAAAAAGTTATTTCAATAGATCTATTTGGTCATATGTTTTTTACACGTTCAAATTTGACTTGAGAATTTTTAGTAAATAAGTTAGAATATTGCAGTGAGAGTGCTGAGAGGAGCATTTCCAAAGCAAGAAAGGAATGTCTTTTCTCCAATTATGATCTCACAAAATGGGATGTTAAATGAACTTCAGACTTCGCCAAGAAATTTTTCTGTACTTACATACAAAATGTGGACATTGCAGGACAAAAAAGGTTTTTTCAGCAAATCAAAACAGGTTGAAGTCATGCCTGTCATAGACTCAGTATTAATGACAATGTTTCAGCTCAGTTTCTGCCAATTTATTTTATTAAAAAATTCCCAGACTTACTTTTAAGATAATTTTACCTGAAGGTGTCCTTAAAACTATTTTGTGACTTCCCATCCAAGCATTCCTGTTTATGCTCTTTGAAATATCACTTCTAGGTGAGTTGTGTAAGTTGACTGTTTCTGGCGTGACTGACCGCTGCTTCATAAGCGGTAAAGACTCTGTGAGGAGTGTTGTGATGTAACTTCTCGGGTGGGACTTGTATTCAGCCTGCCCATCTTTGTTATAGTCCAAGATACTTAAATATATCCTAGGCATGAGATCATGCTTTTCGTTCCGTTACGTGCTGTGTTACGGCATGAGCATACTGAAGATGCGCTGAGGGTGTAAGATACCAAATGGAATCCTGTTCTGACTGGAGTCAGAAGTTTTGCTGTGGATGTCATGGGTGTGGAACAACATACATTCTCACGCACAAGACTCTGCATTTGTGTTTCTGAACACAGACCTCTTGCTTCTAATAGCAGGGTATAGAAGGGAGAAAGTGTGGACAAAAGATGAACAAAAGCAAGTAACTCTGAAAACTACAATTTTAAGTGCCTTTTGGAGTCTGTGCTTTATGGCGAAAGTGCCTTGTAACAGTTCTTACTGCTAGATCTTTACAGTGTTACTTTGTTACTGATTTTAATAGTGAAAAGTAAAAGTTCAGCTTCTCCTGCACTGACACAAGTGCCTTAAGTTTATGCATTGCAATAGTTGCTTCAGTCCGGCAGATATTTAAATATTGCAAATACCCATTGTTCAGTCCTGCAATTTCTTGTATACAGGTGTATGCCTGCCTTTTTATATAGTCCCCTTTTGGGACTGCAGGAAGGGCATTCTCTGTGAGAGGGATTCCTTAATTTTGGGGAAGTACACTAAACTTACCCATTCGTGGACATAATATGTGAAATTCAAGCATTGCTGAAGAACAACTGTATTTTCCTGTTACATCATTGGAAATGGCCAGGACGGTTGGTTGACTGCTCACCTTGAGCACTACGAAGTGTAGTATTGCCCTTGCCTCAGTGAAGTTTGGGTGCAAGTGAGAGATACCAGTAAGATGGCTGGGGTCTTATGCTACAAGATTCCTAGGACACATTACAGATTCCTAGGGATCTCTAACGCTTACGAGGTTCTAACGAGCTGTTAACACCTCTCTAGGTAGTAGTGCCAGTGATTGCTTTCTATTACTCTAATATCATTTGCATTCATTTTCGGCAGGCTCTTCTGTCCAGTTCAACTCAGTTGGAAGTCTGACACATTTTCTTCAATTCAGTGAGATAATAATGGTACATAAAGAGGAGTTTCTACCATACCCTGTAATGGAGAAGCACTGGAGTTTCTACAAAGGATGTGAAAGTTTTGGATTCTAGAGAATTCTTGAGTGCTAACATTTTTTTCTTCATCGTTACTTAAAAGTAAACATTTGAGCTTGTAGAACTAAGTCCTTTGTTATTGCCATTTTGATAAATCAGTTGCCCAGCACTTGGAATGGACTGAAAGATTGTTTGGGTAAACGAGGAACTGGGGAGTACTTTGTAGTGGGTGAGGATAACTGTCAGTATTGAATTTTGCTCTGAAAGATTAAGAAATGGGAAGGTACAAGAGGCCAGTTATACACTGGTGCTCATTGTGAGTTATATTCCAGGTTGATAACTTTGTATGAAAGTCACTGCTATCAACATTGATAGTCATTTCCTACACCTAAGCCTGGAACCGAATCAGAAATGGCTGCACATGTTTGTGTAATAACGTAACCTGTTAGGTTAGGCAAAAAATCAAGATGGGCAGCTTTGAAAATCACCAGCAGCTTTGCTTTATGTGGTGTGGATATATATAAACATTTGAGAAGGGGGCAGGTGCTGCTGGGAGAGGTTAAAAGAGGAATCTTAGCCATTGGAAGTGCTCAGGGAAATTTCCATTCATGTTGCAGCCAGGTCTTTCTGATAGGCAGAAAACGTGCTGGCATATGGCAAGAAATGCAGTTAGCCTGTTTGTGGAACACAAATATCTTAGATATTCACCCCGATCTCTGGAGGATTTCTATTTGTTTTAATTTTACAATGTGTGAATCTGTCTCAGTAGCATATTTATAACGCATTTGACTGTCATGAGAGTTATCTGCATTCAAATGGCAGTCTTGCTTTTTCGTTCTCTGGATTATAAGAAGAGATGAAATAATAACACCTGCTACTCCTAACTCCAGTGAATGGGATGAGAAATATCTCCTGTCGATACGTAACAACCTCAGCTAGCTATTTGGAGTGCAAAGAGCTGTTCTGCAGAGATTTGATTAGTGTCTTAAACAGAAGGTGGTTCAGGGAAGAGAGAGGGGTCTGATGTGCAGGGAGCTAATGCTGTGCCCTAGGATGCATGAGCAATCATAGCCTGATGGGCTGTAAGGATAACGAAATGCAAACTGCCTGGAAGCCAAAAAGGTTAAAGGCTACTGAGTGACAGGTATTTAGTAAAGGTCACTTTCCACACAGAAAATGGAGCGGTCTCACAGCTGCTGCAGCAAAACAAACCTGAAGGCATATTGGTTTAAAGGAAATGTTCATTCAAATACTACACTTTCACTGAAAAGTGAAAAAGTTCACTTTTGACTGTTAAAATGGCTACTGAATTACTTATACGTTTGTTTGACATTTTTTCTTTGTTACAAGATGTCTAATAAAATTAATGTATAAAAACTGGGAGGACTTGACAGTAATACTTTTAGTCCATTATATTAACATGATTACAGGACCTAAGGCAATCCCAAGATACAGTGACAAAAAATCTGATTGATTCAAGCATGGCAAAGAGGTGAAAATGTAAAGTGTTAGATGAAAACCACTGTCTCTTACTGATGCTATATGTAAATGTAAGCTACCAGGGTTTTTTTCAGTATTTGTGTTGTATATAAGCATCTTGAGAAAGGTGTTAGCTTGACAACATATGTTTTAATATGACTTACAAATGTAGGATTCTGCTTCCCAAAACTTCTTACAACTGTGAATTTTCCCCGTTTTCCCTACCAGAATCTTTTTCTTAATGTAAAGGTTCATTAAGAGATGGTAAAAAGTTGTACCATAATGAATAGGGTGGTTTGTTTTCTCAGCTTAAATTTATGCTTTTTAAGTGTACTTTTGCATAAAAATATATCACAGGTCGAAGATAGGCAGCTATTAGTGATCGTAACTACAGCAGAGTAATGAAGCTTCTGCTTTCAAGGGGCAAGCAGCAACAGTTAGTCCTCCCAGCACCTCCTGCTCCTTCCATGATTCAGTTCTTTTATTTAGGAAACTCCTTCTCCATTCCTAGGCTGTGGGTTACCACATATTTTGTGTGGTGCAGGCTAAGGTAAAAAGGACATAAAATGCAAAGAATACAAACCCCCTGGCGTTCTGCCTGCTGTTAATATTCAGATGGGGAATAAGAGGAGAAAGAGATGATGCAGTGAACAAAAGCCACGAGTTCAGATTCATATTTCCACAGATTTATTTATTGCCGAGATGGAGTTAAAAAAATCAGTGGGAAGATTAATACCAGTGAGGAAGAATGCAAGGCACAAAACAAAAGAATGAGAGTGAGAAGGAAGATAAGCAGCTGGGAGGCAGACAATACAACACAAGATGCATAGATTTTAAGGCCAGCAGGGACCAATGTGATAAGCTGACCTCCTGAATAACACAGGCCAGAGGTTGTGGAAAGGTATAAGCAGGGCAGACACGGGGAAAAGAGAAAAGAAATAAAGATGTGGGTAGAGCTAAATTCACTCTAGGCAGAGGATCCGCACAAAACACTGCACCTTCTTTCCAGGCAAAGCTGAACTATAACGAGCAAGAGCAGTTAAGGTAAGAGAAACGTGGGAATGAAGGCCGGCTTTGGAAACGTGTTGAAGTACTCTAAGGTGCAAATACACCTTGGGTTTTTGATGGTGGGAATGCAACTAAGGAGGGGCGGAGGCAAAAGGGATACCAGAATAATGTTGCCATAGGAATCTGAATAAATTCTTGGAGCAGTTGCAGTTGGCAAGTGTTTTGTCATTATGACACAGAGGCAAAGACTTTTTTTTTTCTGGTTTTCAAACCTTAATGTTAGCTGGAGAAAAACACCCCGTTTGAATGATCGAGAGAATGAACAACTGCATATATGAGATTCAGGCCCTTTTTCTGGGTCATCAGTAGTCAAGTAACCAGACGGGTAGGAAATCATAAAGATGATCTGGAATTTGAATGATTACGTTTCTGGCCATATCAAGAAAAGAACATGGCACAGGAAGGGAGTAAAACATTTCAAAGATGGAACAGGATTCAAAGAACTCCTAGGTTTTTCATGTATATATGTTTTTGGGGGGTTGGGTTGGGCTTTTTTTTCGGTTGGTTGTTGGGAGGAGGTGGTGTTGTTGCTAAGGCTTTGGCTTCGCCTCTGGAGAAAGTTTTACCACCTACACCAATACTATTAGAGCAGAGCGGCCCGCAGGTGAGTTGTCCAGCAGCTGTGTCCCTTTGATTTCACTTACGTTTCTGTGGAAGGAGCTCGGGCATATGGTTACATATATGTACATATCGGTTACAGTGGCTTAAGCAATTAGCAGTCTTCGGCCGAGCTGTCACAGCCGTGCCCAGCTGCAAGGTCTGCGCTACGGCAGCAGGCAGATGCTCTCCGCTCTGGCGGCGGCTTCCAAACTTCACACCGAAGCCATGCAGCAGGCGTGCTGAGACTAGCAGCTCAGCCTGACTTCAAAACGCTGGCCTCTGCCTGGAAGTCGTTGGGGAACTGCAATATTCCCGTGCAAGGGCAGGTTATTTCACTATTAGCAGAGGTTTAAAGCCAGACCGCAGCTTGGTAGTTCAAAGCAGCAGCCGCGGCCGGCTCCCCGCGCCCATCC
>NW_009215205.1:0-17432 GCF_000690835.1 Fulmarus glacialis
GCCTCCCGCCCGCCCCTCACCCCCGGAGGGACAGGGTCCCGCCACCCCTCAGCTAAAGGGGCCTCGGCTGCGGAGCCCTGAGGCATCCGTGGTAAATAACCCGCGTCCTACAGAAAATGGGAAAATCCCAGAAAAGGTGGGGAGCGGGTGGGCTGAGAAAGGGCACTCGTCGTTGCGCCTTCAGGGAGGGCGCGAAGGCTTCAAGTCGGCCATCGCCTCCCTTCCATTTCACCTCTTTTTCACCCATCTCTGAACTTGGCTGGAAGCGTCTGGTTTGGCCTCTGGGTTTTTCTGTGAAGTGGGAAGTGAAGTGACTAAGACTTGGTGCCCTCAAGCTAATTCTGGTGAAATTATTTATTTGTTTGTTTATTTGAAACAACATTCTCTGGGATTATGTGTTTGTATTACAAGGAATAGGTCTTCTTTGCCAGGCTGTGGCAAAAGGCATAAAACATTCAGTGACAGAAACATCCTTTGCTGATGGAGATGCCGCATTCAAAAAAATAATTTCTGGAAAAGTTCTGGAAAACCAAGCAGCAGGCAGTGGCCACACGGCCCTTTCCCTGGGATGGCAGCAGCCCACCATCTCAGACGGAGCCCGCCATCTTGGAGGGTGTCTGCCATCTCAGAGGGAGCCCACCATTTTGGGTTGGGGGGATGAGGGGGCCCCTGGGGCAAGGGGTGGCAGCCATCTCTCATCAAGCAGATGTCTTCATCCTCTTTCCAAGAAGTGCATGGTGGATTTATAAACCCTTCAGTATATGGATTCATAAAAATGTTCCATGGCAGACGCACCTAGAATGGGGCAACAAAGTCATTGATGGGCAGTCTATAGGCAATGCCAACTTCATTCTGCAGTAAGTGTTTAAGGGGTCTGAGTTTTTTTCAAGCCCTTTGGCTGGCCATAGTGTGTGCTTGGTGAGTTGAATTGGAGCACCAATCTGACAACTACCTCCTATCCTCCCTTCACAAAAAAGCCCCATCTTTGGCCAGATCAGTTCCCAGATCTGTGACCACAACTGCTATTGCCAGCAAAGGGAAAGAAGGCGAGGAAAGCTTCAGCATGCATGTAAGTCAGCTTAGAGAAGTCATGAAATGTGGACTGGTGTGAGGTGACTTATGGTTGCAAACATTTGCTGTGTTAGCCAGTGAGCACTTGTTTTCTAAAGAGATTTCAGGGAAGAGCTGCTTCGGGGAAAGAAAAGCTTAGATTTCTGTGATGATCAGTTTGACGAAGAGAAAGCACTGGCTCCTCCTTGAAAAGGAGGGTAAAAGGCTTTGGTTACTGAATGATCCTTCTTCATGTGGGTATCTAAAGGAAAAAGTCTCTTATGGATTCTGAGAGAGCTGGTATGACTCACTTCGTCGTGCAGATTATGTTTCTAGGACAGACTGGACTTCTCGTGGTGGCAGCTGTCAGGTGGCAGGTACAAAAGTGTGTGCGCTTAAGCATGGGTGGGTGAAAGAAAAGTACCACAGACATCTTTCACTAATAGCTCTTGGATTCAGAAGCAGACAATGCATCCAAGATTGTAGCCAAGCAGTCGGACACAGCTGATTGAATTCAAGACTTACTATCTATTTAGATACTCATCATAGATGCCTTGCAGTCATGAACGAAATTTGGGCAATATCTATGTCCTAGGCCAAGAAAAAAAGAAAGCATATTGCTTTCAGGTTTCCTTTAAAACCAAGCTGACTAATCTTTTAAATGTTACCCTCAAAATTGCAAACAGACTAGTACTCATTGGCCAAAGTATTTTGTATGGTTAGCAGTCAATCAGCACCGACTGTTAAAGAAATTAATCCTCAGAAATTCAAAATATGCCAAATAGTTGGAGAAAGAGTAGAAGCTGACTTTGTCACTTAGCAGATGTGGACTTCTACTTTCAGAGAAAAGCAGGAGGAGCTGTATAGCAGCGAAGCGTTGCAGTGAAATTGTTTGGGCTCTGTGTGCAGACTTGAGGAGGCCTGGGCAAGAGCAGCCAGCTCAAGGTTTCCAGAACTTGCTTTCATTGGCTATACAAAGGGAATCTTGGATTGCACCCTGCTTGGATAGCAGTCACCTTGTGCCACTGAATTCAGTGGGAGTTTTACCCAGGGGGTAATTGTTAAGGCAGTTTCAAATGTCCTTATCTGTTTTTTAAGATAAGTGGATGAAGCTATGACCCTGTATTCGAGATATTTTTGTTGCTATTTTCTGCCTTGACAATGGATAACTATGTTTACTATTGCTTTATAAACACAAAGTTGGTTACTAATGAGATGAGTAAAAGGGAGAGGTTTAGCTGGAGAAGCCAGGGAGGAGGAGGTGATTATGTATGACCTAAGTACATCAGATTTCAGATTTAAATGTCAGAGTGGCAGGCTGTTCTCCAGTAACCGTGGTCATGTTGGGAAGTCACTGCTGATCTGAAAGAGCCTTATTTCTCTAAACTCCAGGGAATGCAGCAACGCCAATCTGTTTACATGGCCTGCTTTGGGATTTGAGCTGAACAGTGTGTTTGTGCTTGTTTGGTGAAGGAAATTTATTGGAGATACTGAACTGCGCCAAATTCCTTAACTGAAATGGAGTTGACTTGGAGTTGATATGTTAATTGATTTCTCTGTATTGTGAATTTATAGTGTTAACCACATATGAATCAGAGTAAAGGGAAAAACATTGATTTCATAACTGTGAAGAGTCTAGCTAAAGGGGAAAATCAAGGAGTAAAATACAGCATAGAGTACAAGAAGCTTTAAAACTCTCAGGATTTCTCTGAGCAGTCTGCACTGATACCAAACTTGTTCTTCAGGAGTCTGAAAAACTCTTGATAAGCCTAGAAATCTGAACTGGAAACTTCAAAAGAAAATCATGACCGTTCTGGCAGCATAGGATTAGGACTCATCTACAGCAGGAAATACTCTGATTAAGCTGGAAGAAGGTTTACAGGCGTAAGCTTACCTTTCATTGGTACCAAAACAATTTGACCATACCTCAGCTTCTGGGCAGTAACTGTTGAGAATCTCATGGCATTACGTTCAGAGGGAGAGTATTTTGGTTCTTTTGAAGTTAGAACAGATCCAAAGAAGTAAATGGAATTTCGGTGCTTCGATCATAACTGTCATAATGAAAACCCTCCTCAGTGCCTGTCTAATCCCTGAGGTACCCCAGCTGCAAAGGAGCCTTGTTCTCCAGACAGGTCTAGTAGCATCTTAATGTTGGAAGTTCTTAGTGCATTAGCTTGATAATGCTTAATAGCCACATTGAACCACTGAGGTGTTCTGATGGCACGTATGGTACTTTCATATTCCGTCAGAATCGTGTTCCACGGCTATCCAGTTCATTCTGTGCTTTCTTTCAAAAGCACAGATGATGTAATGCCTTCCCTGCTTGTCTTCAAGATTTGCACAGTCTGGAAAATGGTGCATGGTTTTGTAGATTATTAGTGCCTGGAAAAAAGGAAATAAAATTTCAGTTTCTTCTTTAAGGACCTGCTCATGCATTCTGTCCATACATTATCACACAAATACATTCCTTAATAAGCAGAGTACAATCATGATTGCTGTTTTTCAGTGCTTTTTTTCCTGTGTTCTTTGAGAAGTTTTCACACATTCTAAATGAGAGAAGAGAGACCCCATGTTCCAGAGCAACCAGTATCGTGTGGTCAGAGCACCGTTCCAGCAACTGGGAGAAATGGGTTTGACCCCTCTTCGGTGAACCCAGGTGTCCCAATCCTTTGCACTTTGTCCAGCAGCGAGCCTGTCCAAAAGGAATGATGATTGCTGTACCACCTCCCATCCTTGGTGATCTCTACTTAGTTATTGGGGGAAAAACCCTACAAACCCCGGGCAAACAGAAATTTCTCCTTTCTATCCTTGGTGCAATGCCAGTCCCTGGAGAGGAGCAGATCTGAATCTTACATTTACTGTATTCTTAGTAGCTGTAGGTGCTATCTTACGCAGTGCGCAGACTTCTCAGCAGCATCAAAAAACCATGATGATGGTTCTGGATCTCACTGCTGCGATACCAAAGTCTGTAGTTCATCAAACCTTGATGTCAAAGAGACAACAAGAACACACGGATGGTGGTGTCTCTAAAGAAGCTGTCCTATTTACCCTTCATTCCCCTATTTCTCCCGTATCCTGAGTGTTCATGCAGCCACATGGCAATCTAGATTGGGAAATGAACCAGCTTAAAAACTAACCCTGAAGAAAGTTGGGTTTAACTGGCTCATTTCTCCATTCCAGTTCACCCTGTGGTCAAAAACCAGTGTGCCGTCCCAGGAGGGGGTGGCATGCAGCAGGGTCAGTAGGCTGAATAACAACTTATTTCAGTGGTGCTGCCAGCTTAAAGCACTTGTCAAAATACAGCCTCATTTTCTGGTGTGGTATAGGGTGCCTCAGTGCTATAGAGGAGGTTCCAGATTTTGTTTCAAGGGCCTACATTTTAGACATCACAAAACATGCTCCTTTTTTCAGTCCTTTTTTCTAGCAAGGCAAGAGAGAAAAATATACCTGAGAGTGAACATCCAGCACCTTTAGATGTCAAATATCTGCCTCTTGTAGAAGTACAAGTCCATTTCCAACACAAGCAGTATTATGAAATAAATACTCTATACCAATCTATGTTCTTTACAGGAAGGATTCTGAAATGTGTCCAGCAAGACTTGGGAATGTTTCAGCTTCCCTAAGATGTGTGTCCCGGAAGACAGCACTATGAGGCAATGCAGTGGTTTAGTAAATAGTCCCAGCACGACCGCTAGAAAGCAAACAATGAAGCAGAAATCATCTAAGATCCACGTTGTTAGGCTTGAATCACATTCCAGTTCTTTGGCTATAAATCACTGCATGTTACTGAAATACTTCTTTCAAATAACATTGTTAGTGTTTCAGTGAGGATTATTGGTTTATATAGGCAGAATAAATTCTAGCGTGCAGGCCATTTTACACTGAGAAGACGTAAATGAGAGGGAAGGGAGAGTAGGAGAGGGGGTAAAGGAGATGTGCCTGTCAATAGTATTAGTCTATGCTTTTATTTTATTTGATGAATGAATAGAAATTGATTGTTTATATTCGTTAGGAATAAAAAACCATTGCCTCTGAAAATCCCAGGTGTGTCCCAGACTAACCACTGGCCATAGCATGGACTCTAACAGAGGGCAGAATGTTTCTTTGGTCTGTCTCTGGCCTGAATGACAAATTCTGAAATTGTCCATATGAAAAAAAAAAGGTTTTTTCTGTTTCTTGCCAGACTTTGTAGTCAGCAGGATTTCTGAAAGAATACTCTATCGAGGTAATCTTTTGGGGAATGTTTAAATAAGTGCCTTAGTCTCTGGAAATGCTTTTTGAAAGAGATTGTGAGGTTTCCCCCTTTTTTTAATTTCCAGAAATTATTTAATGCATACCATGCTTCATGAAAGGAACACTTACTGAGTGTAAAGCAAATAAGGTCCTGTCTTAAATAGAAAGCCATGGTACAGCTGTGATAAATTAAAAAGTAAATACATGTAAGTTAAAACATAAGAATTGCTTATGTAGAGGATATCTCTGGGAAATAAAATAAATAATAAGTAAAGAATAACTAAAGGCTTTGGCCTTGACATATTACTGGAAAAACTCAGAACTCTAAATGGTGAAGGAAGGTCACTTTGCATGAAAAACCGTTAATGAGAATTGAATGTATTAGATTTAGTTTATTAACACCACTGTTTTGGTCTGTTCATCTCAATCCCCAATTCAGACAAACCCTAGGATTTAGTAAATTGTATACTGATATTCCATGTCTTATCCCTTACCTAACTGGGAAAATTGTTAAGTAAGTAAAAACAAAAAGCTCAAATTTTTAGAGAATGCAGCTTCTCTTTCCAACTTCTGCCTCCATCCTTAAGTCTTTTGGCAGAGCCCAAGTTGCAGAATGCTGAATAGACTGCCTGCAGATATTTGCATGTAATTCATTTTCTTTTACCCTTTTTTTATTGAAAGGCCCAATGTGAAGCCAAGGATTGACTAATGGCTGTCTCTTATTCTTCTGTGGAAATCCCACTTCCTTCACTACAGAGATATCTCCACAGACAGGCCCTCCGGGGTATATATATATTTATAGGATTTCATGGGTGGGGTTTTTTTCTTTTTCTTTTTTCTTTTCCTTTTCCTTTTCCTTTTTTTCTTTTTCTTTCTTTTTTTTTTTTTTTTTCCAAAATAGCCCAGGGTTTATTTGTTTTGGATGAACTTGTATTTCAATTTCTTCCTGTGCTCGTGCACATAAAGATAAAGACCCAGCAGCTGTTAGCCCAGCTCATTTCCAAATGAAGTGTTACTAACTCTAAGAGCTCTGTTTAGTTTTTGCAGTTTGTTTTTTTTTTTTTAAACACTGTTTTTTATGCCACTGATTCTGGCTGAAGATACTTTGCTGTGTCCAGCTCTTAAATAAATGGCTTATATTCCCTGATACTCTGTTTTAGATCTGACAAGTCATCATGGTTGCATGTTAAATCAACATTAAAAATGTCTAGTGTGATGTTATTCACAGCTGAAGGCAGCCTTAGAATACAGTGAATGAATTTGTATTTTTATTATTTCACCACAGAAAACTGACAAACGGTTTTAGGGAGGAGAAAACTGTTAATAAATTTGGGTAAAAAACAGTTGTGGCAAGAAAGAAAATATATTGAAGGAGCTCAAATATTTGTTTCAACTCTTTCAAAATGAAACCATTTGATTTTTCATTTCAGACATTTTGGAAAATAGCCATATTTCATAATTTTTTTTAAAAAACCTGAAATAAAAATTAAGTACTTTAAATCAAACAAAATAAAAAACTTGACCCAAAATTAGTCTGTTTCACTAAAAAATCACTTTCTATTTTGAAATAACAGAAAACTTTATTCCTTTCTATCTTTTCTTCTTTGTGTTTGGCCAGCAAATAGAAAATTCATGGGTTTTGTTCCTTTACTTGGATCTCTGCACAAATGTTTCTCAGTAATTACCTTTCCCAGTATGAGTGTGCAGGCAATAACTGTCTTGCATCAAAGTGTACGATATTCAACATGCAGTAAAGTTTCGGTAAGATTTGTATCATCCTAGCTTTTGGGGAAAGATGATTCATTCAGCTCTACAGCTTCATTACAGTGCTCTAAATTTGGGATATTGATTTTTTTATTTGATGCAGCTGTTAATATTCAGAGAGGACAGAGCATACAGTTTCTGGAATAACAGCCAGCAGTCCTTCTACTTACACTGCCTGCCTGATAGCTTTTAAAATACTCTGCTAAAGTTGGGTTGGGATTCCTATAAGATACCTGGAGCTGTTCTGCAAACAACTGAGTATCAAAACCCACAAGTATGCCACCTGTGTGGAAGCACATATATGAAAAAATATGAGGAAAGCATGAGTAACAAAGAGGCAACCAAAAATTAGCCTAATTTCATTAGGGTAATCCATTGTGACAATGCTATCAAGGACAGCCTTTGATTTTTTTTTTTCTGCAGGCTGAATTTATATACTTAAAGATACTGAATTATAGACTGAAGATTCATCTTGCTTTTGGACCAGACAGAGATCACAGTTTTGTCACTTGAATCAGCTACACTGGGTTTGTGATAGTGCAAAGTTTTTCTAAAACTGTATACTCATGTATATACATCTTTAAGTGCAGAAATTCATATGCCAGTAAGGCACTTTCTGAAGTACCACTTAAAGACTCCTTACACTGAGAAAAGAAATCTTGCTAACTTATTAGTTCGTTAGATCTGCAAGAATTCCCTTTTTATCTTTTCATCTTCAAGTGGCAAGAAATTCAATTTTTCTGTTTATATTCCCATTTTGATATTTTTTTCTGCAGTGCCTGGAGTGGTATTTAGTAATATTTACTGTTGGTTCTTTCTTAGCAAGATAAATATCAAATGAATATCAATCAATTATATTGTAAATAATAGAGAAACACAGCAGCAGCTATAATGCTGCTGAAGCCTCAGGATGGCTAAGAATGTTTAACAGCAATTAGCTGGGTTATTTTTATTCATTTTTGACACATTGTATGTGACGTTGGTTTAAAAGAACTATAGTTCATAGACATACTTGTACAATTGAATTAATCTCTCCTGAAAGGGATTGCTTTGCCTATTTGATTTGTTGTTTAGGAGTGACGTATTCTAATGGTGTGCTAGATGGCCCAAAACTGGGAGGTGGCAGAGTAAGAGAAGCACAGTCAGAGCATGAAAAACAAGGACAAATAACTACTATAAAAATAAAATTTGGTAAGTCACAATCTGCCAAGTATGTGAACAAAGCAAAAGGGCACTTTCATAAACGTGTAAAGTGGAGGAAGTTGAGACCACAATCATGTAAAAATGACTTAATGGAGAGATGTTACTATGGGATAGGATAGTCCCCTTTCTTTCATAATGAGAAAGATGACAAAGAAAATATACCTTAAAAAAAAGAAGTAAAGCAAGGAGAATACCAACTCCATAAAAACACAAATACATCGAAATAATCTGGGAAGGAGACAGTGGCTCACAGCCACGGGAAATAAATAAATACATAAAACACAGAATGATTAGAGGAGGAAAGTGTGATGTTATCCACAGCAAATAACTTACTCGGTAGTGTTGTACGTCAGACTGCAAAAGCTGGGGATTGCCTCTTTTATAGGTCTAGACTGCTAGCAGGTCATTCCTTTAATGAAGATGCTGATGGTGATTGTCAGTGACTACCTAGAGGAAAGACTCCAAGCGTTGTCATTTCAGAAGCAGTAGGAATAATCCATACCGTTATAACACCATTTCCAGCCAACTTGTGCAACTGGGCATTTCCAGGATTATGACACAATACCAAGAATATTAGTTAGCACCATACTGAATGCTGTAATCATGGTATTGCGTGTGTAAGGCAATGATCAGAGACACCAGCTTGTTTCTCTTGAGTTCACAGGATGTGAACTATGCCCACGCATATAAGCAAATCCATAGCCTAACTCTTCACAGAAGGTTAGAAAATGGGTGAGAGAGATAATACGTCATACTAAACGAAATAAAATAAAACACAAAAAAAGCTGGTAAAATACTGAGTCACCATGGCGTTAGGAAAAGACAGAAAATTGATTTCCTCAGAAGCTGAAGCAGACAGCAGGAGGGAGGAGAGAAAATGACTGTGCAGTGGGGTAGGAAATGAGTGTTGCAGACATAAAGGGACATCTTAAGCAATGACTGCTGGGACTAATCCACTGAGTATGTTATCACCATATTCATCTATTTGGGTTTCAGAAAGGAATTTAGCATAATACTGCAAAGCAGATTGATGTGTATGGTTAGCTTTTATGGGACTGGAGGTACTGCCCTTGAGCTAACAAGGGTGCTGCAAGACCAAGGACAGATTCTGCCACTACCATGCCAGTGTCTAGGATGGTAACCTAACCTTTGGTTTACCAAAGGACATCCCTGTGGAAGATCCCTGTATTCAATTACAAAATCTGACACACCACATGAAATGAGGAGTGAGATAATAAGAAAGCAAATGAAAAGTTACAGAGGGAGAAGGAGAGAGGAGGAGTAAGTAATGGTATATGGCTTTTGAAAACAGAAAAGTGGAGAATGCTGAAGCTGTCCAGATGAGCAACGAGGTTTGACTCCAGAGCATATCTGAAGGGAGTACTAGTGCCTGGTAAGCCTGGTGATGGCTTTCTGGGAAACCAGCCTAGGACACAGCATGGGGAGAGGTTTGTCCTAAACCGTAAAAATTCTTTTCCAGATCGAGGGCATTGGTCTGCAGTTCTGAGCAGGTGACCGCTGTCCACTTGGGAGTCACGGTGTGGGTGGACACCTTGCCACACGTGCTTCTGAAGAGGAAAACAGACCTTAGCCTGTTTTTCTTAAAACGAGCTGCTGGCGGTGCGGTAATGCTGCAACCCAGGGCAGCAAGGAGGCATTAGGCTCAAGGAGTCTGAAGGAAACAGTGCAAGAAAGAGCCTGGACAGGTAGCGCCTAGTGATTTAGGGACTTCCCCTTTGCCCTGGATTCTAGGACCTGCCCCAGACTCTATGCATTTTACATAGCTGTATTTCTGTAGCCACTAGGTAAAATGCATGAGGAGTTCAGTGGCCTCCAGGTTTTCCGAAGTGCTGAGATTAGGGGGGGAGTGATGCAATGCTGGGCTATCCACTTCAGTTCCACCCTGGGTCCAATAAATTCCTTTTTTAATCTATCTACCAGGAATATCGATCAGAAACAATGCATTAAGAACACAGAGGAGGAGACATTTTGATGACCACTTAAAGGCCAATTTTTCCGAAGTATTTAGGTACCTGGCAAGATTTTTGAAAGTATTTGTGCACAAACTCTTGGGAGTATTTTGCTTCTGAAAATTCACTACCTGCCTATGTATATCTTTGGGTATGAAAACAATTTTTAAAATCTAAGACGTTATGAGATGGACAAATGAATGGGATTTAAAGTAAAACAGGTGAAAAACAGTGGTCAGATATTCAACATTTACATGCTCTGAATGCCCATTGGAGGCTCATTTAAGGGAAGGGCTCTTAATTCACACACTTGAATTAGATGCTTAGAATTAGATAATGTGAATACCTGTGCTGTGTTGTATGCCAATGAAATAATTACAAACATAGGAGATTAAAACAAGCCCTTATGAAAGCTTAGTTACTTTAATTACAAAGAAAAAATAATTAAAATAGTAAAGATAAGTGTTTACTTTGTAGGCAATACTCTGTCAATTTTGCAACAACTTGTGCAATATCTCCCTGAAAATGTAATGTGACTAATATGAATTTTTACTGTCCTCTTTAATTTAGTTATTAGTTCATTCTGTCCACTTGGTGTATTTTAACTGTTGCCAGGACAGGGATCACTCTCACGGTGCCACAAAACTGAGTAGTCACATAATTAGTGTAGATACATAAACCGTCAGAGAGGAAAAACATTTTTTCCTTTCTGCAGAAGTAATTATTCACTGCAGCTTATTAACTGTCCTTTGTAGGCATAAGTAATTATCTCTACTATTTCACACATGGGAGGATTTCTTAGAATTACCCATATTTTAAAGCATGTAAGCTTACAGGAATGTTGATTTCCCCAAACTACTTGAACACAAGGTCTTTCTTGCAAAAATTGTCTCCATGTGGTTGAATGGACACCAGTGATTTGGCTCTAATCTTGCTTTCACCAATGTAAAAATAGTTAACGTACAATCTATTTAAAAATACTAGATGTTTCATATAAGTTTGCCAGACACTAAAATTTTATGGACGTTTACTAAAAAGCAGCACAACATCTTTTAAACCTCTGATTATTAGGTCTTTTATGTGCATATTACAGGCATGTATGTATCCTTAAAATCTTAATGTCTGAGCACATCCTGGTGCTCAGCATAGCATAAATGTTTAGTTGGTTGGATAAAAGAGCATTTTGGTAGGCAGGGAACCACACTGTTTGTCTTTGAGGTCAGATGTGATTTCAGTGTGACCAGCTGCAGGAACATGGAGGAACAGGTCTCTGTCTGTACCTGTGGTTTGTACCATGAACCCTCCCTAGGATCTTCCTCTGAGCACTGAAGCAAGTTCAGTTTCCCAGCAGACAGGAAAACTTTTCTGTAATGGCACCACTGGATAACAGCTTCCGTAACATAGGTTCAATGTTTTCATCTGCTTGAGGATATTTGAACCTACATAGCTTAGCCATAAAGGGCATGTGCCACCAGTCAGCAGGCTATAGATATTTTGGGGTAACTCTCTCTTAGCATTTCCCTTTAAAGCTGCTCCACTTTGGCTAGAAAACTAAATATTCCTTGCATCCAAGAGGAGGAGAAAAGCATTCTTCTAGGAACGCTGGAAGAACAAGGCCTGGGTCATGTTTTTTACTACATTGGCTGTTTGATGTCTAGTATTCAGTGGACAAAACTCAAGTGTCTTAACTATGGTCCTAAGGGACTAAATTCTGTACATCTGACTCTTTGCATACATTAATTTTGCAATTGAATATTAATATTTTCACATACACACACACATACACCCCCAAAATTGTTGCAGTTTGCTTTGCAATGGCTGGAGTTGCAAGTTATTTTTTCTTTTAGGAGTTTCTTGGCAATCTTTGGAGCCTGTTTGTCTTGGCGTCCCCTTACCATATTACCCATTCGTCAGTATCATATTCTAAAAACTGTGTTTACAACGGTAATGTGATTTTTTTATATATTTATGTAGTTTTAAGATGTAAACATACAAGAACATCCATGAGACACTTGTAAATTTTATATCTGTATGTATTTTTAATTTTGATATATTTTTAATTCAACTATTTTATTTAGAATTAGTGTCACTATAGGACTTCAACTGACAAATATTTTAACTTGGCAAATGTTCAGATTTTTTATAAGTGAATCCATTATACTCTCCTAACATCTGCTTTTAATAATCCCAAATGTTTTTGGTTTGATCTACTTTCACATGAAGTTTTTTGTTTGCTTTTTTTTAACTAAAGCACCATTACACAGAATGGTTGATTCTTATCTCATTGATGTTGCTGATAAAAATGGGCATTGATTTCAATGAGAATTGGACTATAAGACAAAGGAGAGTAAGTTTTAAAATATTTAGTTATAAGACAAAATACTCTCTGAAAGATTAACTTAACACTGTGACAATAAATAGTAAAATCATTGGCCAAATAAGTTCTCATGTTATAAAATTCTTCTAAAATTGCATCATCTGAAGCATATAGGGGACAGAAAAAGTTAGGAAATTTGATCAGAAATTCCTTCTGTCCTTCCTTCTGTCTTTCCTTTAAGTAAAACGAATGTGTGACAATTTAGAAAACCTGTTTTGTAAATTCATTGGGAATTGAGTTCTCACTAGTCCAAAACATGAATGTAAGAGTTTCATCAACTCTTTTCCACAATACACTATTTCTGTAAGACTTTCCAGCTTTCACTGAAACAGAAAGCATACAAGAAAAGAGAGATTGGAAAAGCAGGTTAATATATTCAGGTAGGCCTACCAAATCTCATTGGTTTCTTTCATTTTGGATGCATTTTCATACTTAAAGCATCTTCTTGTCAAAGGCATTTTAAATGAAACAGGTATTTAAAAAACCTGACTTTTTATTTTTAAAGGGAATTTCACTAACAGCAAATGTCAAACTAGGATTTTGTATAAACCGAAATGTCATCTGGAAAATATATGACGCAGTTCTGCGCTATCTGACACTGCAGAGTCTTTTCTTGGAGTACTATGTTTAGTTTTGGCATGACACTTCAAGGAGGATGCAGGCCACCTGGAAAGAGTACAGGGGAGAGGAACAAGAGTGATCAAGAGTCTAGAAAATATGACCTACAGGAAAGATGAAAAGAACAGCCTGTTTATTTTTAAGGAGAGACCTGAAGCAAGATACAGTAACAGTTGTAACATAACCTTCCTGCTACGAAGAGGCAGTAAAGAATCTGTTACTTTAGTCTGCCGGAGCAAAAAGAAGAAATAGGCTAAAGTTGCAGCAGGAAAGATTTTAGTTAATACAAGATATTTTGGTTAAGGAAGGTATTTAAAATGTTAGGAAGAGTTAAGCACCAGAAGTGGCGTGGAATTGCCACCACTGCAGGCTCATAAAAACAGGCTACACAAGTATCTGCCAGGAATAATTCAGGTGTAATTATTTCTGCCATGTGGCGTATGGTTGGGATCTGATGGTTCTTAAGGTCTCCATGGAGGTCCTGGAGTGTGGGAAAATCCTTCAACTTGTACCTTGACAGCTCAGTTCATGAAAAAACAAGAAGTTTAAAATAAGATAAAATTTGTTTAAAATTAGATAAAAATAAGATACCCACTGGAAGTGGCCTTCTTTCAAAGAACATCAAATCCAAGCTCCTCCTCAAACATCATCTCAAAATAAGTTAGGTGTTCTGTTTGTTTGGCTGTTCTAAAACTTCTCTGGTCTTATGGTTTGAAATTGTCTTCTGCTTTTCAGCCTAAATTTAACTCTGGATGGGATGGGATGGGATGGGATGGGATGGGATGGGATGGGATGATATTGTTGTTGAACTTTTTCCCTTCTTTAGCTCTTTTTCCATTCTCAGGTTTCCCACAATGTAAATTCAGTCAGTGTAGTCATATTCCCCCCTTTCACATCAGTTATTTTAGTTTTCTCTTGTAAGAAAAACTTAGCTTGAGTTGTTTCGCTATCTTTTTCCCTGTGCTCCTTTTTCCTACACCTCCCACCAAGTAATTTTTTCTGAATGAGATTACAGTTTCTTGAAAAAAAACTGCCAGTGAAAGGCCTTTCACTGCATGCCTTTCCATTTAAATACATAATTCTTGGTATCATTCTCAAAGCTATAAACAATATAATTGTAATATATTCTATACCACCAATAGTAATGTATGAATCTTAGAATACAAAAGCTATAAATATTTTCACTGTTTTCATTCATTTATAATTAGAAGAAAAATGAAAAGTGTAGGTGCTTAATATGTAAATTAATGGAAAAGAGATTCGTGACCCACATACACTACTGTTATTTTTTTAAAATTCCTTATCCTCAGTGGTTCATCTGTTAAGCTACTAGATTGTTTTTTCTCTCTGTCATTGCAATTAGTTTTATATCACTGTGGGCTTCACACCACAGTTTGAGAGCTACCAAGTTAGGTGTTCACTTCGAACACTAGTCAAAACCACAGAATAACTTTGAAACAGTATTTCTTAACATGTGTACGTATGGAAAGAGTTAAGGAAAGTCGTGTGTGTGTCCCCCCAATTTATATAAGATTTGTCTGGGATATATTTAAATGTGGAAAACTTGGAAGAAAACTTAAGAAAATACTGTCAGATGAATGTCTCAAAGTGCCCACGTACAGCTGTGGAGTATCTTCTTGCTGGTGAGAGGTTCTGCTAGGATTTGCAGATGAAAACCTTTCTTTCCAGCTCACTTGAGAGACAGATGTATAGGACTGAATGTGTTACTTTATTGACACTGCAAGTTGCACAGGCTTATGCCTAGGCTGAATCTGGAGCATATGTCTAATGTTAATGCAACACAATAGCAAACATTAGGTTGTTTCCTCAAGTATCTAAATATTCACCATACCCAATGACTCTTCACTATAAAACATGTACTGAACCCTGCAGAGCTTTTGTTACCATCCAACAAAGATGAAGTTTATTCATTTGAGGGATTGTTCAGAGGGTATTATGATGGACATCTGAATCCTGACTTCAAGACTGGATGACCTCTCATGATCCCTTACAGCCTCAGTTATTCTGTGATTCTATGACTCATACGCCATTGTATTTCTTTGAACTTAAAGTTCCTCCATATTGAATGAATATATTCATTCAAACATTGTACCTTGTATAAATCAAAAGAGATGCTGTCAGATACTGTCATTATTAGAACTGTTTGTTATTTTATGTCCTTTATTTATAAAGCTGCTTTTTCTAACTGAGGCCTTTCACCATTAACAGTTAACTTCAGTTAAAAATATTTTTTTATTCATTATTGCATGAGTGTCTTTCTCAAGAATTTCAGCATGGTAGTCTATTACAAATCATCTCCAAGTTGGTATGCACTGCTTGCTTTTATGAGTTAGTCACTATTAACACATTTTTGGCACCCGGCTACCACAGAACAGAACAATTCCCTGTGGTGTAGACATCTGGCTCTGGTATAAGTTCATTAAGCTATCAACTCACGTTGCAATATCACCCAGAGGAATTAGCATGGAATGGCAGAGAGAAAAGGTGTTCTGTGCAGAGAAAGACATCCACATCATACTTCTTTCAGAAGGAGAAATCTTAGCGTCAGTCTGAGAGGATTCTCTTCATCTGAATCAGTAATTTGTGTTTTTATATTACCAGTGAATGACATTGCTGTTGAATTTTCACTTTCATTTGGTTTCCATTCCTTCCCTCATGCCTCTTTATTGTTTCTAGGTTCCCAGAAGATACCATGAATATGTCACAACTCCCAACCAGCAAAGGCTAAGTGCGAGTCTCCTTCAGCTAGTGAGAAATGAATGCTCCAGAGCAACGCACGCGCTGTCTCTTCCATTCACCACCACCCCAAAAGTTTATACTGCCATCTTGACAACTCATATCCCAGGTAAATTCAGATACATATCTTGGATATTAATGTTCAGAAAGCAACAGACTTCTACCAATATGCTTTCACAGAATAATGTTGAATTAGGTCTCATTCAAAAAGCTTGGACTCTTATCTATTGGGCATTAAAGTAGAAAAATAGTACAAACAAAGCACCCATCTTCAAATCTAGAAAGGAGGAACATAGTGGGGCTCCTACCTCTATGCAATGAGACCAGTCTCTAGAGCGCTTTCTTGTTTTGCTGATAGAGGAGCTGTAAAGTGTGGTGGGACAAGCAGTGTGGTGGGACGATCAGTGTGGTAGAGACTGGTGAACAAACTGGCAGGCAATATTCCTGGTGCCAGCATCCCGCTCTGCGGTAGCTCGCTAGCATGGCAGGAAAGAGGACAACAAGCCACTGAGCCCTGAATGTCCCAGGCTGGTCAGAGGGAGCCAGCGGGCTGTCATCATCTCTCTGGAATACCTGGGTGGAAAGTCCCAGTGCCAGGCCTTGACATCAGAGCGCACATGAGCTTTGTCAGGAGCGAGAAGACATACATTCATTGTACACCCACTGCTACACACCGAAGGTTCAGATTTGAATGGGTAAGGCATGGGTGTGCACAACAGGAATGTACATGTAGGTGAACTTCATTGGAAGAACGGGTTTGCTCTCATCAGTGAGTGCTGCAGAGTGACAGGTCGAGACATTGGTATTTTGGTGGAAGATGCCTTGTTACTCTGATCCAGGGGAAAGGCTCGCTCTCAACTCTGTTTCCCCACAGATCTCCCTTTCAGCATCTGCCTGAGTTGCAGATGGGAGGAATACGTGTGTGTGTCTCTGTATACAGTGTAGCTAGGCATTCATCACTTCACGTTAAGACTGGAGTGATGAAGAGTATCTTCCTCATTGGTACAACAGTCATCTATGTAAAATATTTTTGAGTAGGCACAGAGTCCTCCGCCCTTTCCTTTTCAGTTATTTTAATTTGATTGTGTTCATGGTCATGAGCACATCTTTTTCTATAGCTTCTGACTCAGAAGTTACAAATGTTATCAGAACTGGAGAGCAGAGTCTTCCAACGGCTGCTCAGGAGTGTGGAGCACCACACCATTTTCCATACTCTCATTTTTCCCCCTTTCTACTCTCCCACTCATCCACAAGGAGCAGCTGCAGTATTCACTTGCAGCCAGGAGGGAAGACAAGCAGACAGCTGTCACGCTATGAATCAGATTTTAAACTGTGGTTTGGAGGGGAAGATTTGAGCTTTATTTCCCACTTGCAGAACAAAGAGCATCTGTTTTTGACACTTGCATTTTATGCTGATCTGGGAGTTTGACTTGCAATTGCAGATTCCATGTAGCGAAACT
>NW_009215205.1:17463-32640 GCF_000690835.1 Fulmarus glacialis
AAAATATTCTCCTTACATTTTTTCATTGATTAGGTCACTGTGAAATTAAATCCAGATTATATACGAAAGAACAGAATGTTTAAATGAGAATGAGAGGTAGTATGTGTGATTCTCTTTGGTCCCGTGAATGGTGTGACTAGAAACACTATAAGCAGATAGACTGGTTATTGGTTTTATTGTTTTATGGAATCTGAAGACAGTGAGTGCTGAAGAATGAACAGACTTTGGCTTGAAAAGTATTCATGTGTGCTGCAGTAGTGAGGGATAGAATGGTTTCTTGGACACACTGGGAATCAAGAGAGCCAAAAGTGAGTCACATGGACAACTGCAGACATCACATTTAATTGTGTAATAATACTACAGCAAGCACAATTGGAGCAGGCTTGCTGACCTCACAGCTGAAAGCACTATTTAAGATCTGGCTACCAGATGTTCCAATAGATCTAGCCAGCTGCTAGAAGAGGTTACCCTGAGTGTTTTAACAGGGAATATTTACAGCCTAATAGTTCGGAAGAGATGATTGCACTAATTTTCTTTTCTGCCCTGCTGTGGGACAAGGCTCAAGCATGGGGATTCAAGGATGGAGTGCTGCATAACTCTATTTGGTTAGGTAAGAAATAATGTAATCATGAATGTTTTGCTGCAAAAGTCACTGTGTTTGTCTAACAGTATAAAGATGAGCACCTAGCAATACAAAATTGAGCCATGCATTCATATTAGCAAAATCCTGCATTGAAATCTGTGATCATTTTATCTGAGTAGTGACTGTAAGTTTTGTCCTTAGGAGCTTACTATTTTTACTATTTCTCTGAAGTGCAGTAAAAAATAGTTATGGCATATTTCATCTGAATGTATTTTCCTACAGCATGAGGTAAAGTGAAAACAGCGTTAAATAACAGTTGCTTCTAATGAAAGAAAATGAGTATGAAAAGAAACATTTGCCAAAGGAATGAATTACTTTCTGCATGAACATACTTCAAATGCCTGGGGTCCTACATATGAAACTAAATGATCTGGAAATAATAGCGATAATATTTCCTAGGTTTCTAGGAAAGTACAGAAATGTTATGTTTTGGCTGTTGGTTTGTTCACATCATTAAACAGTGGAGAGAAGATTTCAAAAGGGCTATAGAAAATGCTGTGGGAATAGTTTCTTATACCTCAAGTGGGTTTAAGTAGCTCTTAGAGTTCTTTTATAGATCTTTGTAATTATCCAGTACAACAGAAAAATATATTCAGAATATAGTCACAGAAAGGATGCCAAAACAAAACCATGCACTGAGTGCTCCATTTTATAGACAAATACTGAACAAACGCCTTTATCCTCTCTAGAATGTTGCATATTTCTTTAAGGATTTTAAGGAATTACTGTAGCCGGTACACATTTCTGTTGTGCTCAGATGTTTCATGAGGGATTGGGGCCACACTCTGTTAGCTGGTGCAGCAACAGCGTGACTCCAGTCCCTTCTCAGAGGACCATGTAAACTAACAGGAACATAAATGAGAAGGAGAAGTGATGTATATTGTTTTCCATTTGACTGCACATTTTTAATGACTTTCCTTCTAAACTTGGAACATGCCTGCTGTGTCCCATAGTTGCTGAAGGTGCTCAGGTAGGGGGGAGCTCCAAGGGAGGACAGCTTGGCAGCTTCACGCACCACCTCAAGTGGCTGCTATTCAAAAAAAGGATGACAGAGAAGAGGTTTGTGTGAGAAACAAGCAAAGCTTGTATTCTTGGCTGGAATAACATTAAGGAGACACAGAAGATAAGTAGGACTGAGGCTATGTTAAGCCCTCATAGTAGGGGCAGAGAAGTTGTATTTGATACAGGCTGCGATGGGTATTCTCATATAAAAGGGATGTGGTCAGAGCAAAGAGCAAAGGGGCATGCTGAGTCAGGCCCCTTGTTTATCTGTAGCCTGTACAGGCTGTCCCTGCACAAGTGAACAACAGCACATGGCCCTGCACAGGTCCTGTCTGTGGTTTACCCATTCTCACGCTCCCTGGCACAGTTTTGCTCTTAGCCAGTCTTCTAAAGAGCGCTCCGCTGCAGCGCCAGGGAGAGCCGGGCCACGGACTATCCCTGGATGAGACCACCCTGATGACGGGGAAGAGAGCTCAGCACACACCATGCCACTTGCACTCACCGACAGAGAATGGGTCTTGGGTGTTTTATTTGCAAATATTGGCATATCCACATGACTGCCGCAACTAGCTACCCTGGATGTAGCCTTTAGGGGCTTCTACAACATAAATGTGGATTTGTGATAACAGTGATCATTTAAGCAGTTTTATGAATTTAAGTCAATTTGGAGAAAAAATTTTCTAATTCTTTAAAATGAAGAAACAGAGTGTTAACTGCAATGCATAATAAAATTATGTTTTGCTATACCTTTAGCATTTATCATGAGAGTAAATAAAAATAAACCACGGGGTAAAAACTGATGACTTGCTCTAAATAAACAAACACGTGCAAAATCTGGAAGCACAGTGTGCAACTTTGAATTAACCACTCTGCTTTCTTATCTCCAGGACTCTCTTGAAGCTCCTTTAGAAATGCACCATCTAGTGTAACTACAGCAATAAAATTATTGAAACAAACCTCAAAATGTAGTTAATTGAATTACCAATGGAATTCAGTGACATTATATATAAACGAAGAAAAATTTGGCAAAATCACAGCCATCCAATTTATGCATCTTTGTATTAAAAAAAAAAAAGTGTAACTTGAAGAGTAAAACAAGTAACCCCAATCTTATACTCACTATGTACGAGCATTAAAGCAAGACCCCCTCCCCTGAATAAAACCTAGGAGTGCACAGTGACATCTGAGCTTTGCTTATCTCCTCTTCTTCTGATAAAGCACTATCAAGACCAAACTGAAAATGAAGGGAGTTTTCCATTTTACCTTCCTTCCTCAGCAAATCATTAGCACAAATATAAAGTCTTGAATTACTGGCAGTCTAGAAATGTTCAAATCTTTTACCTTTTTTCTTGTTACAAAACATCTTTTGTTTTCTCAGTAAGCATGCAGTCCTGCTGCAGCTGACTGCATCACCTTCCTGTTAATGTCTTTCTTGTGTGAATGGAATTTTATTGTTGCTCATTTTTGAAACAAGCACATTATAACCAAAGATTTATTGTAAACTGATGAGAGGATTGGAGCAGTCTTGCCCAAATATGCTCATATGCTTATTTGAGTGCCAGTTCTTAGTGCCACAAAGTAGGATTCCCAGGACAGCTGCTGCACTCTTTTTGTTCAGAATTTCATCCCCGTTGGCACACCGTGTGTTAGTGGGGTTTAGGGGCCATACCTACCCCATTTGGTGGAGTACTCTGAGTATGACCGTGCGTGTTAGCAGAGGCCCATGCCACTAACTCTACATGGCCATCCTCTGCTTAAAAGTTAAATATTTTCTTTTTATTTAGCATTTAGTACTTGTGTCATGCATATTGAGGGTACTTTATTGTGCCAAATTTCATGCTTGTTGTGTTTGTGCAGAAGAGATTGGCTACATTTTACCATGTCCTACTGCTGTGGGTGAGTAGAGGGTCACTGTCCTTGCAGGATCCTGCTGCCTCTGGACTTCAAGGAGAGATTTTAAGAAATGTGAGTTGGAAGAAACATGTCCTGTCAGCCATGTAACCCATGACCTTTTGAGTAAGAACCAGAGAAGAAAAGTGGGTGGAGAAATCCTGAGAGAATAGTCCCAATATGCAGGTTTTCAGGCAAAGAAAGAACGAACTTTGCTGAAAGTTCTCACTGTTGTCCAGGAAGAGGAGATTTCAGACAGGTCAGATAAAGAGAGCAGCCTTCAAGCAGAATCCCCGATCAGAGAAGCTGCCCAGCTGAGGCTGGGACACGTCCTACTCTGTAGTGCTGGCCCCATGGTATATGAATGGTACGCATATACAGTGGTAGGCATGCGCTCATGCTTGCAAGTGAAAACAAAATTTCATGCAGGTTTATCTACACGGCCATGATATCGCCTCCATAAAGACTAACAATAAATCATGTGTGTGTGTGTTCATGTATGACTGTGAATATGTGTATATGTGTATATACAGATAATGTGTGTGTGTTCATGTATGACTGAATATGTGTATATGTGTATATACAGATACATAAATATGTAAATGTATATTAAGTCAATAAGTACGATGCTTTCACCTAGGTCTGTTTTTGCTGATGCAGTTTATCTGCTGCACAGCCCCTAATGTAATTAAGAGGGAGGGGAAAAAAATGCCAGTGAAAGATCTGATCAGTTAATTAGGATATACTGTTAGGAAATACTGTATCATTAAACTGACACACCGAGCCAGCATCAAATCTCAGAGCTCGGTGGAGTACACGTGTGTGGTCTATCTTTCCAAAGGCTCCTTTTGTCATCTGACAAAGGAGTAACAGAGATACAGATTGGCGATTGCTGTCAGCAGGGTAACACCATCCACCAAGACGTTGCACGAAGACTCAGAAGTGGTGCTGCTGTTGGTAGAGCAGCCCTTGCAGGAACTGTGAAGAGCAGGTCTTTCCAGCAACATTCTGAAAAACATGATGCCTGTCCATAGTGACATTTTAGCATCAATAAGTGGGGGTAGATACCTTTTAAGGGATAAGATTTGAAAACAATATTGCCAGGTGAAAAAGTCGGGAGAACAACTAAAAATGGTAAGTTCTTACTGTCAGCTCCAAGAGTGATGAGTCCGAACAGTTGGCAATTCCCCCTGAATCCCTGGTGGTACATGCAGCAGCAGTTCCAGGGAAGGAACAGGGTGGGTCTTGCAAAGGTGGCTGCCAGAGCAATGGGGGCTTTTATCAGCAAACATCACTGACAATAAGCTTTAAGACTGCTCTTGCTTTGGCTGTGACTGGTCATCTCTGCAAAGGTGACAAACCTTAGATTCAGCGGCCCCTTACTCTTTGACTTAGTGCAGGTGGGGCAGCTCAGCTAATCCCAAGAACTACAATCTGTGTTTTTCAATTCACCTTTCAGTTCACTTCCCTGTGAGCTGCAGTGATAAATAATGTCAATTCTAGGTTGTCCTCCCCTGAGTGTGCAGTGAGGCTAAATGGTGTGCTATTTTCTGTAGTACTCAGATTTTCAATTCATGCATACTGAATCCAATACAATCATACTGTAAAGAAGCAGTGAGTGGATTTATCAGGTTAGACATGATAGACTATTGAGTGAATGAAAAATAATACTTTCTATAAATAAATTTTTAATTAAATATGATTTTTTAAAAAATACAGCATACCATTATTCTACAGCTGTTAGTTGTTGTGACTCTTCTTTGCAATGGAACTGGCTTCTTCGGAAAGATTTTTCCAGGGAATATATGTTATCCCATGCCCATGCCGGTGACATTCCCAGCGGTGTTACAGAAAGCAACTCTCAGTCTGCTGAGACTATTGTCAGCAGTATCATTTACTTCACTGGGCGCAAGGCCAGTGACTGTGGGTCCAAAAACTACATTGGCAAACGTCATTCTCTGTCTAATAAGGGTTCTCACCATTGCTAACCACAATTCAGTGGTGACCATTTTTTTTTTTTAAATATCCTAACCTAGCCAAAACTACTGACTCTAAGTATGTCCCTAGAAAAGACATTCTTTTTTTCCCAGGGTACAAATAACCACTGTAAAAAAGCTTCCTGTTTTGCGTCTTTTTTCAGTTATGTTGACCAGTGATAGCTACAGACAGGCATTTCTCTCAGATTATACTAAATATAAGAAAGATCTAAACAAAAATGCCATTCAGATTAGATATGCAGATTGGTTCTGAGACAGATTTCCATACATATGGCATCAGACAAGTGCAACATGAAAAGATTATAAAACTTGTAGTAGTACTGGCAGTTTCTAGGTTTCCCTGGAAAGCTGCTTTATATTGTACTTGCATAAGCAAAGAAAAAAATAATGAAGAAAGTGTATTAATTTTCTGTGCAGCAGAAATGTCAGCCAGCAATTGTTCTGGTCCTGCCCTTTGTGACACAAGCTCAGATATTTTTATTTCACATTTTTATTCCGTTTAATTTCTGCCTCTCCTCTATCCAAGTAGCTCTGATTTAACTTCTCTGGAGATTCAAAACAAAGCTCTGATTCATCTTACAAAGGCACTGAAAGTTACATCCAAAAGTATGCTGTGATAGCAATCCAGAAGGAGCTTCCCCTGAGTCAGATGGGATACAGGGAACTAGTGATGCTGACACCAGCCGATGGTTCCCATAACTACTGCCTTCTGAGTAGTCCTAGGGGAGTCCTTCCCCGCATTTGTTGATTTTCTGTTGTTCAAAAACTCACCAAGCTCTGACTAGCTCTGTTGTTCAAAACTTCTCCCAAACAAAAATGTACCTTGGGGTTGCAAAAACATGCCTTTGGGCTGGGAGGGACATACTTTCCTGACACTTTCCAAGTGGCACAGCTACTAGCTGAACGTTCTGCTTCTCTTCTCACCTGGACAGTAGCTCAAAGTGCAGGTCTTGGGGAAACTGCTGGAGGCGATGAGAGCACCCCGGAGGTGGGCCAGCTGAGATACAATACTGAAATAACTTATTGCTTTGGTCCCACAGAACGAGCAGCTGGAGTGTATCACAGGGAGTCACGCTCTGGGAAGTACCAGCTCACCTACGCAGAAGCAAAAGCAGTCTGTGAATACGAGGGAGGACATCTAGCCACGTATCAGCAGCTGGAGGCGGCAAGAAAAATAGGTTCGAAAAGAATCATGGCTGTTTGCTTTTCACATTGCTCGTTCATAATGTTGCCAGTCTTGTAGTTTCATTGTTATGAACTCTGGGACTGAGAGACTTGTAAACTCCCTGGATTTTTGCCCAAGTCGCATGCAATTTCCCCCTCAGTAACAGAGCATGACTGCGCTACCTACAGAGCTGTCAGGGATAACATCTGCACAGTGCTACGCATCCCCCTGAGCTCTGGGTGCAGCACAGTCCTGGAACCAGCAACACCCAGCAGAGAGCCGTCTGGCTGAGCTGGGAAGCAATGGTGCCTCCCCAGCTACAGCACCTGGATGCTGCGGGGGGCTGCAGAGGAAGGCGTTTGTCCCCAGGGAGCTTCTATAGTAAATGTGCATTGCTATTTTTCATATCATCAGTCAAGATGTTTTCAGAATGTTTATTCCAGCCATATTTGCTCTGACAGAGAGTGAGTGGTGTGCTTGGAGTGAAAAGCAGAGCTGAGTGAGGGCTCTACTGTATTTCTGTTTGATTCCTAATAAGAAATTATTAATTCATTCAGAGCATTAGGAAAACAATGGAAAATATCCTCCACTCTAGAAATTTGCAGGCTACGCCGTTGAGTCAGAAGCTGGCTCTCAGCACCAGCACACATGTAAAAAGGGTACTTTTGTCTCTTCTGAGTAGCTCATAGTCCTAGGACACCACAAATATGTTCCAGTTCGTCTCGGTGAAAACATTGAATTGGTCTCTACCAGACAGTGAATAACAGTGCATTCTTTGGCTATTGTTTTTAAGTTCTCAGCCACAAAATGCATTAACAGGATCTTTTTGTTTAGCAAGAAATACTTAAGGCATTTCAGGTATTTAAATTTAAATTGAAAGTATTTTAAGCAAATACTTTGTTTTCTTAGCTGTCTTTTCTATGTAGTGTTTTATTCATTCTCAGAACTTAATGCTGCAAACTCTTGAGATATGATTGAGTAAATTTGTATGTCTTCAAAAGGGAAATGAGGAACACACTTATATAACTCATCCAATATATAATTTTATTACAAATGCTGGTACAGCACTTAAAACTCACTACCCAGGAAACTACACGGTCCATCTGCATTTGGTTTTTGTTTTCAAATGAAGAACCAATAATCATGTTGTGGAGAACACAATGCAATTTTATATTCTGTGTTTAAAATTATCTTCTCAAAGTGCTGTTCTTTCCTGTAGTTCAATTTCTATTAGGCCAATTATACCCAAGTCATTGATCAGCTTGAGTAAGACTTTACTTACTTGAATAAAAAGCAGAGTTTCTTGCCTAGAATTGATTTATCACATCCATGTCTCATTTTCTCCCTGTTGCAGGTTTCCATGTGTGTGCTGCTGGCTGGATGGCAAAGGGCAGAGTTGGTTATCCCATAGTAAAAGCTGGAGCCAACTGTGGCTTTGGAAAAACTGGTATTGTTGATTACGGGATTCGCCTCAACAGAAGCGAGAGATGGGATGCCTACTGCTACAACCCTAACGGTGTGTTTGAAAACAACCCATGGCTGTTTGGGTCTAAGATTATGGCTACACGCCATGCTATCTGGCTGCGCAAAGGCCGCCAGGCTCTGAACGAGTTAGCTTCAATACCATAAATATGCCGCCTGAGAAGGAGGGCGTATTGATACAAGTTTGTCTGGAGCCTTGCACCAAGCCGCCTCTGCTGTTACCTATAGCTGATCTGGCTTGCTCAGAGCTCAGTGTCTCTACACTGCATTGTACCATATATAACTGGGCCTAAACAAAGTCCTTTCAGAAACTAAAAATGTAATGATATGCTGTTGTTGATTAAAAAGGTAAGTAATATTTCCAATGTGATGTGCAAATGTCTTGTTTTGTATAAGTGTGTTTACATTTAGCCTACAATTTCACTTAAATAACTAATTTGAGGTGTTTAACATGGGAACATCTTCCAGATATTTTGCCTGTAAACAGGCTAAATTTAGTGTTAACCCTTATTCCTTCTTTCTTGTGCCTGAGATAGAACAACTTGAAAATGCATGCCATGCCTGCGTCTGAAACGCCTGACAGATCCCACTCCCAGCAGTGCCTTGTGTGTGTGTGTGCGTGCGTGTGTAACTAGATGGAGAAAAGTGGATCTCCAGAGCAGGTCTGGAGACCCGGTTCAAACATGACTGACAAGACTTTACCAGATTTGGGACACCTCTCCATTCCCCTCCATTCACTGCAGATGACTGAAATATTGACATGGCTGCTGTTTCCATTTAGCTTGGTATCACTTCATATAGCAGGGTAGACAGAAAAAGTAGGCACCAACAAGAAAAGCAAAGCTTAACTTTGTGCACTGCTTGGCTTTCCTACTACTCCAAGTGTACTACCCCCTCTGGCAGAGCCAAAAGTTGGAGTTGTCCGTGACGTCTGTACAGCTGTGCACATTTTGTTTGTGCTCAGAGGGCTTGAGCTTGTTTATGTTAGCGGGGCAGTTGTTAATCAAATAGCTCTGTGGGGTGGGGGACATTCACAGATGTTCAGCATAAAAAGAGAACTGCAGGAGAGACTACTGCATTCATTATTACTGCATGTAAACTGTCAGCCCGACTTTCTCCTTTGTCAACCTTCTCCTCTGGGCTGAGAGGTAGTGACTTTCCAAATGCACTGTTTGGTTAGAAGACAAAAGGAAATCAGAACTGCCAACACTCAGCAGACAGCTTGAGCCTCTCCCATTAAAAGGATATGTATTCACGCTTGATGGACAGTCTGCTACAAAGCCTGGCAAGAGTTGTCTGTTTGCAGGTGGGAGACAAGTAGCCTGGGGGAACAAAGACAAATCTCTGATTGAATTGAGCCTATGCTCTTGTCTAGGATGCTAAAGATATCAAGAGGAACTTGTGGAACTGTTTGCGTGTTTGAAATGTACATCCAACCTAGCAACGATCTGGAGCTGAAAAGTACAGGACTCGTGGACGATGTACAGGCTAAGAGGGTCAATCACACTATCCAGCTTAAGGCTCCTAACTCACGTGCCCTGAATCGCCCTTAGAAAGTACCTCCCTCTCCCCCAGGTCTGAACTTGGGGCACTATGGCAAATCCTGAAGTCAGGCAGCGTGAGGTCCCCAGATTGGTTGGTCCCGCTGCCAGAGAGCTGGTAAAGTTCAAATGGCCACTGAATCAAACGGGAATGAGTGTTTTTCGTCCCAAAGGACACATTCCAAAGGGAGTGAAGAGCTGCAGCAATAACAGGAGTACAATGCAATGTATGTGATCACTAGCCTTTAAAAGTTTTTTTGTAGAAGACACACTTTCAAGAGGTTTTTGAAGGAGAAAGGATGAAACTGAATGCCAGGGTGACTTGCAGCTACAGCTACAAAGCTTAACAGTTCGACATTGCCAGAAACCCCAAATGCCTTTTACATAAAACACTTAGCTCTGGCCCAAAGTCCACTGAAGTCAATGAAAGTTTTTTCTCTGAATTAAGTGAGTTTTGGATCATGCCTCTTGTTTCCAAAATAACTGCTCCCAAAAGCTAGGAATGACTGACATTTCTTGTGAATGCCAAGTGCTTAAACGTATGAAAAGTGCTATCACGCTGGTTGTTCCTATGTGATTTTCTACAGATCTGCTGGGTCAAAGTGTACAAAGATTTAAACCATAGCCATATCCAGAATAAATACTTAAACTCTGATGTTTTTATTTTTCTCTTAGGAAAAGAATGTGGTGGAGTCTTCACAGATTCAAAACATGTTTTTAAGTCACCAGGCTACCCAAATGAGTATGAAAATGAGCAAATTTGCTATTGGCATATTAGAGTAAAGTATGGACAACGTATTCATCTACAGTTTCTAGAGTTTGATGTTGAAGACGACACTGCTTGTATGGCTGATTTCTTGGAAATCTATGATAGCTACGACGATATCAATGGCTTTGTGGGCAGGTAAAGCAATTCCAGCTTTAATATGCAAATAATCAAATTATTTAATTTTTCCCCCAGAACATTACTTCAGAAGAACACTGTATTACCTTATCCAATTAGCACCTCTGATAACGCCCATAATACTTGTAGCAGTAGTACCTGACTTATCTTTCCTGGCAATTTACTTTACTGTCATTAACACAGGCCTGTAAAGAGTTTCAGAGAATTGCGCTTTGCCATTTTCTGCTTTGTTAAATTATGTGAAAGAAAGCTGCAAGACTTTTTAGTTAGCTGCTTATCTTAATTGTCTATTATTTTACAGGAAGAACTCCTAGCAATCTCAAATAGTATTTTGTATTTGCTTTAATTGAAAGGAGGGAGGTGGGGTGCTGAACTGTTAGCAAAAAATTATTAAATTAAGTTACTTTTCACTACAGGAGTAAAGTATTTTCTAACAATATCAGAACAGAACAAGTGTTACATATCATCTCTCTTACTAGATTTAGTTTCCCTCTTTGCTTAATTCTCACTTTCTTCTCTTTGATGTCATATTTTTACTTGTCCTTTAGCAGTCATATTTTGGTATGAAGTACCTCAATTTTCCAGAACAAAAAATAAACCAGAAAAAGTGATAAAAACCACTTCCCAATTCCTGCCACTTTTCATATCCTCTCTACAAATCATGTGTAGCAAAGCAAGGATATAGTCCATTTGTTTTGCCTTTACAGATAATTTTAAATGTTTTTCTTGACAATGTTCTTCCTTTCTTAGCCTTGGGCCATTGTTCTTTTCCTTAACGTGTTAAATTGCTCTTTTTCTTGTTTTGCATAATTTATTTCCTGCATATATTGAAAAATGTTTCCTGCATTTTTCCCTCCCCTAAACCTTACTATAAGATAATGACAAAAATCCTTTAGGCAATTGCTTTAACATATAGAGGAGAATTACATACACTGAATACCTATAACTGATTTAGCCCCATGAGCCACAGCTCCAAAGGAGAGTACAGCCTGAGAGCCACCGTTCAGTGTAGGTCCCCATATAGCAGGAGTATGGCATATTTGCTGTGTCGTTTAGTCATGACCATTTATATTTTTTTTCCAGGTTTTGTGGAGATGAGTTGCCAGATGATATCATTAGCACAGGTAATATATTTGCGCTCTTTATAGTAAAAAAAAAAAAGCCCAGCCAAAATCACCTTTCGTGATTTACCATACTTTCTAATAATAGATGGTAAAGATGTCCAAAGACACAATCTTTACTTCATGGCCAGCATGTCATAAACTGCGATTCAAAATTGCCAGCATGCTCTTTCATCAATGCAGTTACTTCTAAATAAACATAAAAGAAAAAAAGTCTAGTTAGAAGGCAATCAGGGTGTACCCTGCTGGCCTTACAGAGGTAGTACACCAACACATATTAAGGATTTTTCACACTAGTGTCTTTATACAGCAGATCTGTAATCAGTAACCGAGCCCTACCTATGCACACAATCTTCATGCACCGATTTTTCCCATTTGAGGAGCAAGGATTGCAAGAACAGTTCTGAAGGTGGTTGTAGACATTATTCTGTGTGTTTGGTTAAATAGCAGGTTAAGGTCTGATTACATGTAAACCAAAGCCACTTTTACCTCTCTTTGCTCAAGCATCGCAAAGTTGCGGTAGCACAGATGTCACCCGGGCTACCTGTGCGAGGAAGTAGCCATATTCCCTGGGATAGTCTATGGATGGTCTGTGCAGAAACTCACGTCACCACACTCCAGCCCACAGGTGTCATCAGCAGAAAGAGAACAGAAAAGTTGAATTGTGCCATCCCTGATCTCCTGGTTTACACGGGCCTGGTGGAGATGAGCAGATGACACTCATGGAGCGTGATGTAGCAACCTCACCCCTGTGTCACCTAGAGATCCGTGAGGCTCTATGCCAGACGTGTCTCACACATGAAGTATGACATTTCACAGGTAGAGTGAAGCGGAGCAGCATTTTAAAGAACAGGGAATGCTTTGCAGAAAGCACGGGGTACAGCAAAACTTTATCAACCTCGGGGCTCTGCAAACAAAGAAAACTAACGAAAATCTGCCTGGTTTTCCATGGGGCTAACGGAACTATAATCCTCTCAGGCCACAGCTCAGAAGTCGACAGACCAGGTGGATTGCTCTGAAGATCTCAGAAGCAAGCAAGAAAGAGCACTTTAAAAATAACTCTGAAATATCACATTTTTGTGCCACCCGAAAATGTAACCTTTGTTTTTCTTTTTCTTGTCCCAGGCAATGTTATGACCTTGAAGTTTTTGACTGATGCCTCAGTGACTGCTGGTGGTTTTCAAATTCGATATATTACTATGGACATGCCTTCAAAATCAAGTGATGGAAAAAATACAACATCCCAAGGAAAAACAAACTTCTTATCTGGAAAATTTGGTATTATGTGAGCAGAGTAACGAGATACACTCATTAGGAAACATGTTTTAGAACCCAATTCAAATATCTGTTTCTTCAGATAAGACATTTTCTTCATACCTTTCTGACTTTTTATTTTCTGCTTTTATATAATTTTTTTTAATAAAGTATACTAGGAAATAAATTATAAAATATACTTACATGAATAATAGAAGACTATTTTTAGATTACAAGTACTGTAAAAATCTGAAGAATTCATTGTTACCAAAGATTTAAAAACTATTTTTCTATATAAACTGCTCCTCATTTCTTGCACCATTTGAACAAACTTCTTGTGTGACCATTTCAATTATTTTTAAATTTAATATGCTGTTCTCTCCTTATTTTCCTTGATTTCCACATATTTATTTTTTAGATTGTTGCTTTGTTTCTTCCTGTTCTCTACACATTTTTTTTTTTTAATTAACTCTCCCCTGAACTCAAAAGGCCTTTAGAGTAAGCTTATTTTTGAGATACATAAATTCATCTTGTGGATGACGTAGCAGCCACCCATGTAACTGTCTGAAGTCAGAAGTTTGGGAAGCAGCATGAACAGCACAGAATCAATTATATTATCATCATAATTTTGTTGTGAGATGAATCATAAACTGCTCAATGAATTTTGTCAGGGTTTCCTCATCCAGAGAAGAGATGTTGAAGTCCTTTCACTCCTCTAATTTCACTTAGTAAAGAATCAAATGAAAGGCTTGGTAATGATAATAAAACTGGTGAGACGAAGCATCAGAAGAAATTGCTAACCGAGTACCAGCAAATCCGTTCAGAAGATACTGTCGAAATGCTGTATGTTGTTTACACGGGTTGTAAGAAGACTGTGCTGTTTTGAATTGATGAATATAAATCATTCTCCATGTTTTTAACTTCAGTTTAAATTCCTCAGTCTGGAGCGGCATTAAAGCTACCTCTGTTTTAATCGTGCCCTGAGTTTCCAAGTAATTATTTTTATTTCTTGAGAACTTTTCAGACTTCAAAACATTTTTCTTTATTTAAAGCAGTAACTAAGTTTTAAGAGTTTCTTTCTTTTGCTCTGAATGTTTTCTTGACCCCAGATTTAATGAGATCAAGCTGCACCTAAAACCTACTGGTGTTTTTTCATCCTGCCACCTCGTGGACTGAATAAACCTGTTCACATCCTCCTGTTATAAAACGGCATTCCAGTTCTCCAAGATCAGCAAAAGTGTTTGTTAATAATAAGGAAAACGCATTAAGAGAACTGTTAACATTTTGTTTATGACCTAGGGTCGTTTTTTGTTGTTTGTTGTTATTGTTGTTTCTTTAATTGAGAAGCAACAGGTCTTGAACTGATATGGATCAGAACCAAGGGGTGTGCAGGAAATACGTGCCTGTCTGGAAACCCAGAGCCAGAGGGGTGACGCTGTTTGGGGAGGAGTTTCTTTCCAGAACAGGCACTCCTGCTAAGCATCTCCAACACCACTTCGAAGCCCTGTGGGTGACTAAGAGAGACTCAGCCATTAACGTTACTGCTCAGGCCTATCTCTATCCCTGGATAGAGAAAATGGGTTTCTCCGCACTTCAGATTTGCAGCCACTGCTGTTATTTCATATTACACCCACAAACGCCGCAATGTAATTCACACCTTGATCGAACCGTCACTTGGTCCCTCTCAGTGACTTTACCACGAGGTGGGATATACCATGCACAGCTAAATGCTAACTAACGTCTCCCACACGGAGACGATGGCAGTGCATGTTGGGCAGCGCTTGGTGCTGCAGCTATGGCGGGGAGTGAAGACCCCGGGCGCTTTCTGTCGCACTCAGTTTTCTCCGCCATTCGGAAACCCCACACCTACTCTGCCGCGCCCCGCCGTTAAATGGCCATCAAAAAAACCCAACCGGAAATGGCTGCGGGGCAACATGTTTCACAGTTCCGACCCACATATTTGGGTCTTAAGGAATTACAGGTTTATGCGGGTAGGTTTCTGTGGACCTGGAGCTAAACTGTAACGGCTGAGCAGCTCTGGGAGGTCTAGAGGTTATTTTCCAGTCACAAATAAATGATTTATAGATTGAAGGGGCTTCCTAGAGGGCGGCCCGCGTAAAGCTGAGGTGCAGCCACAGCACCGTCCGCCAGGGACGCCGCCTGAGGTGAGAGACAGCC